>NC_138726.1:36197528-36220028 GCF_965113295.1 Leuciscus leuciscus | reverse complement strand
GATCAGATTATATATTAGATGCAACTGTTTGATGGCTGAAAAAAAGTGTTTATAATCATGCTGAGATGAATGCTACTTTGGTGCTTGAATGGCTGCTGCCAGTAAAATCTCAATAGAACCCTGACTTGTGACATTGAGTAGCCTATGTCAAATTGCTTAATTTATATTGAGACATACTTTCTGCGTTTTTTTTCTTTTTTTTTCTTGCACAATCCTAGAGGACACTGTGCACATCTCTAGAAGTGTTTTCATCAGAGTTTGTGAACCGCTGATGTAGATGAATAGCTATAGTAGTTGCACATGGAATATGGAACATGAGGTTAAGAACAACAGTGACGTTCTGGATTAAAAAGTTCCGTTCCATAATAACAGTGGCACACGGGATGCTTGGAAATGCCATTCAAGCACTGGAGAGGTCAATAGTTACAATAACTTTCTCTGTGAAAAAGAAGGAAGAAAAAAAAAGGGAAAAAAAAAGGAGTAAAGAGACTTGGCCGCATTATCACAAATTGCTTCCAGATTCTTTCTCAAAGCAAATTATTTCTGAAATTAAGTGCAGACTCTAACACTGTTCCTGCGGAATCAAACAGAGGACTTTGAAGTGCAGAATACAGACTCGTCCATGGAATCGGAGAGCTACACAAGCCCTTAAAGTTCTGCCTCATTTGCACTATCATTCGCTTACCCTCCTTAACTCCCCGTTTTAGTTTGCTTTAATTTTCAACAACAAAGGGAAGATCAGGAATGATTTTTGATCATGGAAAATTTGGGGAATGCTATAAAAATCACTACTGCTTTTTTCTGCCATTCTACGCGGAAGCGTAGAGGGAGACTGATTCACTCCATATTTGGGTGGATTGTCTGATAAAACACACTTTTATCAAAATACAGAAAGGGCTGTTAGTTGAAGTCACTGTCTGCAAGTTAAATCTTTCCACATGATGAAGTCTACATTCAAGAAAGCCTTTGTGTATGTGTGCGCGCTTGAGATTGGGGAGTTGGTGGGACATCTGTAAAGAAAATTAATTGTAAACTGCATGTTCCATACAATAGTTTACTCTATACTTTCCTAAAACATTCTTGGAATTTGTCAAATTTAATTTGAGCAGCATTTAACATGGTATGACTGATCCAGTTACATGCTTATGTATGACAACATCTTACAGATTTAACAGATTATCTTTTCAAAAGTACTATGGCACAGACCGACCACTTTAAGTACTATAAGCTTGTATTTTAATAGTTAGTGTGGGCTTCTGTTTTGTTATGTGTGTGTGTTTTTTAATGGTCTTGTTAGTTTCAAACCTTGTAAGATTGTCACAAGTGAAGCTCCTAAATGCTATACCCTATAAACACTACATTTATAGAAATATGTGTTTGGTGTGTTTAGCAGGACACTTTCTCTCTAGTCATCACGTGGTAGCGGCCTTAACTGTCTGAAATTAACAGAGGAAAAACAAATTCAAGGGTGCTAAAAAAAGGCAGTGCAACACCCGAACTTTGACAAACGTCTGAAGAGGAGGAATCATCTGTGTTTGTGTTTCAGCGCTTTATCTCCTCTAAATGCGAACAGAAAAGTTGCTAACACCACACTCAGTGCAGTCTACTCCTTCATGATGATGTCTGTGTGTATGAGAGCGAATCCTGCCGTGTTTTCTCTGTCATACTCACAGAACTGCCCTCCTCAAGCATCATCATCAAATTAATGTACATTAAATAGGAGCAGCGTAATCAAATAACAACAGCTCAATGTGTTCACCTGCGTGGGCTGTACACATTTCAGCTGTAATATCCTGCTCCAGGGTCATGCTAACTATGAAAGAACACACTCCTGCCCCGTGTTGTGCCCGTGGCTAAAATGAAAAGCAAATATTAATAACGGCTTGTGCTTGGGAGTTCAACAACTAATTTCTCCCTGCTACTGCAGTAAATATATTATAAATGCTGAACAGACACTTCAAAGTGCTGAGGATATGGATGGGAGTCTTAATAGAGGCACATTTTTTTTGGATGGAAGAGTGAAACTATTCAGCTTTGAATTGCAAATTCAGGTTTACATTAGAAATAAATTGTTTGGCAGATCTTTTTTTTTTTAACTCACTCGTTAATCATTTGTTTAATATTGTTTATATTAAACAACATTTGATAAATGTGTAGCTTAATAATTAAACCTATCAAAAAACAAAGACTAAAGTAAATTTTCGGCTAATTAAATCCGCAAAAACAACTTTGCATAAATATGCTTTTTATATTGATAATGATACATATATCTGGTGACTGTGGTCTAATGATCATTTAGTTACTGTTGTGCAAATAAAACAATAAAAACATTGGACTTTTAAACAAATTTTCTGTATCAGTAAAATTCATAAAGGCAATTTTGGTCCTTTTCTGGTTAAAAATCTGATTCTTTATTGATTTTATGTATTATTTTTAGTGCATTGATACAATACAATTGTACATTGACGTGATACAGACAATGTGTTAATGTGGTAAAAAAAAAAAAAAAAAACATTTGGAAGGAAAAAAAGAGTTCACTGCTGTTGTTTCTAGGTACATTTTTCAGAGTTTCCTTTGTAACACTCGGGGACCATTGCAATGGAAAACTAGCCGCACTACATTTATTTAGACCAGTTGCCATTGTAATACAACAGTTTATCTTCCCTGTGTTTTTCCAAGTAATTTTTACACAGTTCGGAAGAAAGATGAACAGTTCACCGAATAGATGTACCTAGGCAGCTCTAAGCGGTAATCTCCTAGGGCAGAAAGTGGGTTAGTATTGGACTGTATTTATGAGGGAGAGGGCAGTATGTAATCTTGGATCCAATAGATGGTCCTCACTTCAGTGCTCCCACATTACTACACCAATTACTATGTCTCTATGTGTGTGTTATTAATGGAGATAACCTGCTGGATTGAGAGGGCTCCATATTACCCAATCTGTCTGTGTCCATGGAGACAGAATTAACCCTGCTGAGGTTGAACGGGTCAAAGAGTCAGAATAACCACTAACCACTTTCATTGCCAGTGTGTGGGTGTGAGTGTTTGTGTGCCTGTTGAACACTGACCCCTTACACCCCTTGGCCTTTGCATGCAATTGCCAATCATTAACAAAACGGAACAATTATGGTAATGGTGTACAGAAAAAGCTTCCACAACAGAAATAAATTGGTTGTGCAATGATTAGTGCTGTAGTAAGATTACTGGTCGTGAGTGACTGTGTTGGTCAGTTTTGTTTGTGTTGTCTTTTATGTTTTTATTTTATTTAATTTTTTTGTTAAATCACACCCATAACTGCTCTTAAAGGGATAGTTTACACAAAAATGAAAATTTGTCATTCACTCACCCTCATGTCGTGCCAAATCTCAATGACATTGTTTCTTTTTGTGAGAAACAAGACAAAAGATGTTGTTTTGAAAAATGTCTGGGTTGTTTTCTACCCCATTGACATTCACTGTTTGCACAAACAGCTGAAATATCCTTTAAAATATCTTTCCAGAAGAAAGTCAGTCATATTGGTCTAAAACAATATGGGGTGAGTAAAATAATGATGACAGAAATTTAATATTTTTGAGCTATCCCATTAAGTTTTCATATGCTTTAACATAACATTTTGTAATATTGATTTATGTATTTTGGTTACTATAAACTGATATCATAGGAACACAGCTTTCTTGACTTCTGTTCTCTTTTACATGCCAGTCACTCTTCTTCAGTCTGTTCTAACCGGATTGGCTGTAACAAAGTTTAGACATATTAGCATGGCTACGGGGTCTATGTCCTGTCAACAGGCCTTGAGTTATAACCCTCACTCTCTCCCTTTGTGGTTTTTAAGTTTTGCCATCCAGTTTTAAAAACATATTGGTGTTTATGCAATGCACTCTATAATGATCCATCATATGGTTAGAGTCTGTGTTTAAGTGTCTGTATGTGTGTGTGTGTCCCCGACAACACATAAATAAGAAGCAATAGGGCCATCTGTTTGAATTTCTCTCTGTCTCCCAGGAGATACCCATCTGCTTTTACATTATCCATTACAGTACACACACACACACACACACACACACACACACACACACACACACACACACACACACACACACACACACACACACACACACACACACACACACACACACACACACACACACACACACACACACACACTACCCCCTCACTGTGACTGGCAACATTGCAGCTCTGCTAACACCCCACAACCTCCCAGACACCCTCCACCTCTCTCTATCTCCTTCACACACATAAACACATACACACAAATCATTCTATCTTCCCTATTTGAGAACACGACACTCATCTCACCCTCCCTGTGTGGAGCATGTTCATTTGAAAGCAGATGTCTGGCTTCCTGCTGGCATGCTCGGTGAATTTTCTCTGTTTGCAAAAAAGAAAGTAAAAGGCATTGTGGTGTTATTTTACCGTAGTCGCTTCTGATTTGAGGTGTCACCCATATCAGCACGCTGTACACAATGTTTTCAAAGCTGTATTTGCACAGTTCTTGATTAAAGAACTTGTTATTGAGAGGGAACATTCTCTGTATGTACACAATGGGGTCTATGAGCACTTGTCAGGGTTCTCGCGGGGCTTAAAACGTCTTAAAAGTCTGAAAACTTTTTTTATTTTTTTTATATGGAAAAATATATTATCAGCATAACAATTTAAATTAAAAGTTGTAATGAGAACTCAGGCCTCAACAATGAGTCTGGCCCAGGGCCAGTGTTAAAGAGTTTGGGGCCAGCTGATGGAACATTGTTACTGTGTTACATTTGTTGTTTATTTTATATGTATTCTTGTGTCTTGCAAACATTTAGTTTTCTATGACATTTGGTTTTGCATTCTGCTTGTCACCTAGGTAAAATTATTGGCATAGTTATATGGATATGGCTGATGCATATGGGGAAAACTATTTTTATCTCTGAATACTGAAGCCTGATGGATTTTCAGCCCGCCAAAACGAGTGGGGCCAACTGCCTATTTAAGTTGCGCCATTTCCATCAGAATTTTTCTCCTTTAAGCGTGTAGATCATCTCCTCTCTGACTCCAAAGAGAAGATGGAAGCCTTTCTGCTCGCTTTTGAAACAAGTCTCAAGCAGCGCTTTCTTTAAAGAGAGCGATCCCTTCTGGCACGCTCTCCCGTTCTCTTCCCCTCTCAAGCTGAGATGGAAAAACAGCAGAGCTGTGGGGTGAAGCACCAGTACTCATCACCGCGAAGACCAATGCCCCTCATCTGGTGCGAGCGGCATGGTTTCATTTGGTGGCTCCGAGGAGGACGTTGATGATGCTGTCTCTGTCTTCCTCTGAAGCGGAGGACTGGGCGAACTCCAGCGATGACTCCCACCCAGCGGCGTCATTCAGAGTTGGGGACAGCCATCCCCTAAAATTGTTTAAGAAGCTACTAAATCTTATGGCAGCAACCTCCTCAGTAGTTCCCTTGGGGCTATTACATATGCAGCCACTACAACAATGCTTGAGGTCCGCCTCATTCTCAGGGTGACCCACTGTTGTACCAAAGCCCTTGTTCCCTGAAAATCGCCCCATCTGTATCAGTTGGGGGTAGTACTGGGCTTGGTATCCAGAAGAAAAGTAGTCGTGAGGGTCGCCTTCAAGACGGGTTGGGTCACCTTATGCGATGGCAGGCCAGCCTTTGGGTCCTGGATGGAGCAGATGACGAACTGGCACATCAACTGCCTGGAAATGGTGGCAGTACTTCTGGCCTTCAAGGAGTTCCAGTCAGAGCTCAGAGGGCACCATGTCCTGGTCTGATCAGACAGCATGACAGTGGTAGCCTATATAAATCACCAAGGGGGACTCAGGTCTCGCCCGCTGAAGTTGGTGTGCTGCCTCCTTCTGTGGGCAGAATATTATTAACAAAAATCAACAAGCTAAAGAACACTTAAGCAAGGAACGCTTGTCTGTGGTTTAAAAATACCATATGTAAACAACTAGCCTAACTAATATACATTTCAAGCATTATTAAAGATAAGTAAACACAGTAATAAAAAAATAAAAAAATTTGCAATCACAACAAATAGATACAACTAAAAGAGATAATTTAAATAAACAATGTTTTAAGATTTTCAGGTATTCAGGTACAGAAACTGTAATCAAATGTAAAATAGCCCTGCACTTTATAAATAAAATATACATTACAAATATAGTTACAAAAGTTATTCAGTCAAGTGAATTTTCTCTTTTGTTGTTTGATTAGTGTTATTATAGAGATGGCAGCAGGAATATTAGGCTGCTGTCACTTTGCACTGATCCAAAATAGTTACGCATCGCCTTGTGCTTGTATGGCTTAAAATCACATTAAAATAACATTTTCTGTGAGCACGCTTTGGATGTGTGTGCAGCACATAAAACAGCGCTTATGTGCTGAGTCTTCTCGCACTTGAATAGTTTAAAGTAACTTTTTCTGTGAGCGCGCTTTGGATGTGTGCACGTAATGCGAGTTGACCATATCGAAAGGGAATGTTTCCGTTACAAATGTAACCATAGTTCACTGAGATAACGGGAACGGGCATTGCGTAGCTTGCCGTGCTACTGCGCCTGCACATGGGTCGACACTGCCGCTCCTCAGGTGAAAAAACATTCTGATAAAAAGGTCTTTCAGCGCAACTTAAATAGGCATCTGGCATGCCCGATTTGGCGGGCTGAAAAGCCATTTGTCTGTGTAGGTACACAGACGTGAACCAATCAGGCTTCAGTATTTGGAGAAAAACTGAGATTTTCCCTTACGTGTACGTTACTGAAGCAATGCTTACGTTAGTGAGATCAAGAATCACTTATGAAGTATGGCATTTTTCAGCAAAAGTGTTTATGTACTTGTGGCTGTTTTTGAAGTTGGCTGTATAATTATAATACTTGTATATAATATTCGATGAAACGGAACATAATATTTGATAGTTTTATAATACAGTACTGTGCATAATCATGTTAGTATTTTCACCATAGATATCATATAATAAAGGCTAGATGTCTCGTGCGCGCTGCTGGCCAATGGAGCTCGACGTCCGCACACGGCGGCCATTTTACCACAGGGTGCTCGCTCACTCGTAACATGGTGCATGTACTTTTAAATAACCATAACTTGCTCAATTTTCTACCGATTTTCAAACGGTTTGGTTTGTTATAAACGTCAGAGATGTAGTTATGACACTGCATACATATGAATAATTATAACAAAGGACTTCCATATGAAAGAATTATAGCCACGTTAATAACGTTTGTAAGAAACCAAACCGTTTGTAAATCCGTCAAGATTTCAGCGAGATAAGAGGATTTGTGTGCGTGCTGATCACTCACCTTAATTCACAGCTTCCCTGTAGCAAGATGGACGCCGGTGATGCCGGAAGTGACTCCGCCTTAAGACATCTAGCCTTTATTATATGATATCTATGATTTTCACCCCCAAAAAATTGCCAGTTATTTATATATTTTGCTTTAAGTCAAGTCAAGTCAAGTTTATTTGTATAGCGCTTTTCACAATACAGATTGTATCAAAGCAGCTTCACAGTATTAAATTAAAATAATACAACAAAGTTTGTTTCAAGAGGAATTTATTGCTTGATAAAATTAGATTAAATATCCCCAAAATATCCCCAACTGAGCAAGCCAAAGGCAAAAGTGGCAAGGAACCGAAAAACTCCATCAAGTGACCTAATGGTGTCCTAAAACTCCATCAGGTGACCTAATGGAGAAAAAAAACCTTGGGAGAACCCAGGCTCAGTCGGGGGCCAGTTCTCCTCTGGCATTTATGAGCTAGAGGACGGATTGTAGTTTGATCTGTAGGATTATATGAATGCCTGGCTGAAGAGATGCGACGTTAATCTAGTTTTAAACTGGGAGAGCGAGTCTGAGCAATGAACAGTATCAGGAAGACTATTCCAGAGTTTTGGAGCCAAATGTGAAAATGCTCTCCCTCCTTTGGTGGTTCTTGATATCCTAGGTATGACCAAAAGCCTTGAATTTAGTGATCTTAAAGAGCGCGATGGATTATAGGGTGATAGAAGATCCGTTAAATAGACTGGAGCTAAGCCGTTTAGGGCTTTATAAGTCAGTAGCAATACCTTGTAATTAATACGGAACTTTATAGGTAACCAATGCAGTGATGATAAAATCGGTGTTATATGATCATATTTTCTTGATCTCGTAAGAACTCTAGCGGCGGCATTTTGGACTAACTGTAGCTTGTTTATTGAGGATGCAGGACAACCAGCTAATAAAGCATTACAGTAATCCAGTCTCGAGGTCATGAATGCATGAACTAACTTTTCTGCATCAGAAACTGATAGCATATTACGCTATCAGAAAAAGGCTGTTTTTGTAACATATGAAATATGATTTTCAAAAGACAGGTTGCAATCGAGTATAACACCCAGGTCTTTTACTGTAGAGGATAAAGTAACAGGACATCCTATGATGTTAAAGTTGTATTGTGCGAGGTTTTGTGGGCGGTTTTTTGAACCGATAAGTATTACCTCTGTCTTGTCTGGATTTAATAAAAGAAAATTACGCGTCATCCAATCTTTTATATCTTTAACACACTCTGTCAATTTGGAAAATTTAGCGTTTTCATCCGGCCGTGATGAGATATATATTTGAGTGTCATCAGCATAACAATGGAAACTAATTCCATGTTTCCTTATAATATTTCCAAGTGGCATCATATATATGGAAAATAACAGAGGGCCTAATACAGATCCCTGCGGCACTCCATAGTTTACTGGAGTTATGATCGATTTTTCTCCATTTAAATAGACAAAATGGTAGCGGTCAGATAGGTATGATTTGAACCAGCTTAGTGCTTGTCCTTGAACACCAGTATAATTTTGTAGTCGATGTAAGAGTAATGTATGATCTATAGTATCGAACGCAGCACTAAGATCAAGTAAAACTAGTATTGAGATACAGCCTTGGTCAGAAGCTAAAAGTAAATCATTTGTGATTTTAACGAGCGCAGTTTCAGTGCTATGATGCGGTCTGAATCCAGACTGAAACTTTTCATAGATATCATTTTGTTGCAAGAAAGAGGCCAGTTGAGCAGACACCACTTTTTCTAATATTTTAGACATAAATGGAAGATTTGAAATGGGTCTATAATTTGCTAGATTATTATGATCTAATTGTGGTTTCTTAATGAGAGGTTTTATAACTGCCAGTTTAAATGTTCTTGGAACATGACCTAAAGATAAAGACGAGTTAATAATATTGAGGAGAGGCTCTTCCACTACAGGTAACACTTCTTTCAGTAGTTTAGTTGGTATAGGATCTAATAAACATGTTGTTGTTTTAGATGAAGTGATAAGTTTATTTAACTCTTTTTGTTCTATAGTTGTAAAGCACTGTAATTGTTCTTGCGGGGTGATAATTGAAGCTGAATTATAAGGCGCGATTGAAGATTGAACGTTTACAATTGTGGTTCTGATGCTTTCTATTTTCTCAGTGAAGAAGTTCATGAAATCATTACTACTGAACTGTAACGGGATATTTTGTTCGGGTGACGTCTGTTTATTTGTTAGTCTAGCCACGGTGTTAAATAAAAACCTTGGATTGTTTTGGTTGTTTTCTATTAGTTTGCGGAGGTGCTCAGCCCTGGCCGCTTTTAGGGCCTTTTTATAACGTGACATACTGTCTTTCCACGCGATTCTAAAGACCTCTAAATTAGTTTGTTTCCATTTTTGCTCTAAAATACGGGTTTCTCTCTTTAAAACATGCGTAGTATTGTTATACCATGGTGCTTTATTTTTCTCTCTGACCTTTTTTAATTTAATAGGTGCAACCACATCCAATGTTCTAGAGAGAATGGTGCTCATAGTGCTAGTTAGTTCTTCTAGTTCATCTGTTTGTTTGGGTTCAGGCAGCAGCTGAGACAGATTAGATAAGCAATTTGAGAAATGATCTATGGTGGATGGGAGGATTGTTCTGCCTGGTTGATAACGCGGCGCCGCATGACATATTACAGCAGTACGTAATATGCAAGTTACCATGTAGTGGTCAGTGACATCATCACTTTGTGGAATGATAACTATATCGGTTGGCTCGGTTCCATGTGATATAATTAAATCGAGTGTATGATTAAGACGATGTGTTGGTCCGGTGACGTTTTGCTTGACCCCAAATGAATTTAATAAATCTGTAAACGCAGCTCCTAACGCATCATTTGGATTATCTGCGTGTATGTTAAAATCTCCAACAATTAATGCTTTATCGACATTGACTAATAGGTCTGAGAGAAAATCTGCAAACTCTTTTAGGAAATCAGCGTAAGGCCCTGGCGGTCTATATACGGTAGCCAAGGCTAGAGATAATAGGGATGTTTTTCTAACATCTAAGAGTGTAACATTTAGTACAAGTACTTCAAATGAAATAAACGTATAACCCGTTTTCTGAGTAACGTTTAGAATATCTTTATAAATGGTTGCAACACCTCCGCCACGACCAATCAGACGGGGCTCATGCTTATAACAGTATCCAGGAGGAGTAGACTCATTAATACCGAAATAATCATTTGGTTAAAGCTAGGTTTCAGTAAGGCAAAGTACATCGAAGCTATTATCTGTGACTATTTCATTTACAATAACTGCCTTAGGTGTGAGTGATCTAATGGTTTAGAAGACCTAGCTTTAGAAATAGTTTTTGTTTACCAATAGCAACATTTTCTGTTTTAATAACAATTAGATTTTTCCTAGATCCTGCAGTAGATTTATTATTTGATCTCACTAAACGAGGAATAGACACGGTTTCTATGCAATGTTCTACACTAGTATTTATATCAGTTAAATTGGTGCAGCAGAGACTTTGATTTGGACTTTTGGTTACTAGTCAAAGGGTATTTAACATTTTGGAGATGTTATCTGACAGAAGATCCGCTCCGAATCTGCTTGGGTGTAAGCCATCAGCACGGAAAAGCCTAGGACGCTCCCAAAACAGATTCCAATTATTTACAAAGAGCAGTTTCTGCTCATTGCACCATGACATTAACCATTCATTTAGCGCAAATAATCTGCTGAACTTTTCATGCCCTAATCGGTACGTGGGAAGCGGTCCTGACACAATGATCGTTGTTTCAGGCGATGTGCTGCGTACCGTATCGATCAGATTCCTGAAGTCTTTCTTCAGAATCTCCGTCTGGCGCAGCCTGATGTCGTTCACTCCCGCATGCAGGACCACAGTTCCGACGCGCTCGTCACCGTTCAGGATCTCGGGAACGCGAGCAGCGATTTCAGAAACACGAGCACCAGGAAAGCAGTGACTGTGCACCTTACTTTTACCTAACGTAGCGTGTACGTGCCGAAGCATCGCGTTCTGTTTCGCGTAGAGGGGAGAAGCGGTTTTGTGTGGATAACTCGAAAACCGGGAGGGTCGGAGAAAGTCTTGGTCTAAACCTGACTCGCGTCTTCCGCTGCGGAACCACCCAGGCTTCGTGGTGGCGTGTTGGAGCCGGAGTGAACGAGACCATGGCTGATTGCGACCGATGCTGAGGAACGCACGGAGTAGACGCGGTCGGAGTCAGCGGGTTAGTAACGTCAAACACTGATTTGTGTGCATCGGCGCGTGATGTTTCAAGAGCCAAACACCGGTCTCTCAGCTCGGCCTGTCTCAATAAAAGGTTGTGGATCTGTTTCTCAACAGCTTCCGGCTCAGACTGCAGTGCGTGCAGCTCAAATGTGTCCTCACCTGCACCAAAAGGTAGACTACTTACATCTGATATATTCGCCATTTTAACAGATGGACAGTGAGTTAGCAACGAAGCTACCATTGATGCTATCAATATTAATACTAATTTATGACTGAAGTCTTGGATATAATCCGTTTATTTTATTTTATTTTTTATTTTTTTATTTTAGTGGTAGGGGTGTAGAGTAGACGCACGTTAGGCGAAAAAAAAATATTTGTTTGTAAGTGAGTGTGGAGAAGACGCGTTCAGCCGTGATCCACGGACGTACCTTTAAGAGTATCCAGCGTTGGATCACTAATAGGCTTGAGACGCGTCTGCTCAACAGTCCGCGTTGTAACTGAGGTTTTTTAGTTTTTTTTTTTTTGTGGTAGAGGTGTAGAGTAGACGCACGATAGGCGAACAAAAAATAAATAAAATGTTTGTTTGTAAGTGAGTGTGGAGAAGACGCGTTCAGCCGTGATCCACGGACGTACCTTTAAGAGTATCCAGCGTTGGATCACTAATAGGCTTGAGACGCGTCTGCTCAACAGTCCGCGTTGTAACTATGAGGTTTGAGCAGTAGTGTTTCTCAGTGAGGAAAAGTAGAAAATGTTCGTTGTAAGCGAGTTTAAAGAGAGAAATCAAGAATTATAAATCAAATCGATAGAGCTCCAAAAACAACAACGCATTCAGACGCGACGCATGATAATAACAGGACAAGACATTACTCACCGTGTTTGTTGAGTGATTCTTACTCACCTGAGCTTTTATAAACTCAAAGGCGCGAGAGAAAATAAATAAATAAAAATAGCTGAGCGCACGGGTGGCGCGTTAACAGGCTAGCGAATTACTAGCGTGTTGTGCTAGTAGTAACGGAAGCTATGTCAGGTTAATCTGAGATGTTGGGTAAGCTGTATTTAGTTTTAGTATAAACAACTAGAAATTGTAGTAAATGATGGTTCAAAACAAGGAAATACGAGGCTAAGACGGAGCTTACAGCACCGAAGCAAACACACTCACAGCAGGAAAATGTTCCTGCACTGTAGAAACACTGTAGAAACACTGTAGAACAATGTAGAAAATGTTCGTTGTAAGCGAGTTTAAAGAGAAAAATCAAGAATTATAAATCAAATCGATAGAGCTCCAAAAACAACAACGCATTCAGACGCAACGCATGATAATAACAGGACAAGACATTACTCACCGTGTTTGTTGAGTGATTCTTACTCACCTGAGCTTTTATAAACTCAAAGGCGCGCGAGAAAATAAATAAATAAATAAATAAATAAAAAATAGCTGAGCGCACGGGTGGCGCGTTAACAGGCTAGCGAATTACTAGCGTGTTGTGCTAGTAGTAACGGAAGCTCATGTTAATCTGAGATGTTGGGTAAGCTGTATTTAGTTTTAGTATAAACAACTAGAAATTGTAGTAAATGATGGTTCAAAACAAGGAAATACGAGGCTAAGACGGAGCTTACAGCACCGAAGCAAACACACTCACAGCAGGCAGCGAGGCAGACAGGATCTTTAGTGTGTTAGTAGGAAATATGAGTTTACATTTCCAAACATTCATTTAGACATTTATTATAATAATCCAGAGAGATTTTTGTACACACAATGAGTCTGACGACAGCCGGTATGCTCCACACGGAGATATGATCTCACCATCAACGAATCCCTCTGGGATTACATGAAGAAACTAAATCCAGAAGAACTGCAGCACCGTCTCCAAGATACTTGAAGAAACCTACCTGCAAAGCTAACTGAAAAACTATTTGTTTTACTATTATTATTATTATTATTATTATTATTGTTATTATAACAAATAGTGGACAAATGAATGTTTGGAAATTTAAACTTGTATTACCTACTGACATACTACAGCAAAATATATAAATAACTGTCTTAAAACCATTTTTTTGGGTGAAAATACTAACGTGCCTAAGACTTTTGCACAGTAGTGTATACGTGGGATTTTTATATATATATATATATATATACATATACACTCACCTAAAGGATTATTAGGAACACCTGTTCAATTTCTCATTAATGCAATTATCTAATCAACCAATCACATGGCAGTTGCTTCAATGCATTTAGGGGTGTGGTCCTGGTCAAGACAATCTCCTGAACTCCAAACTGAATGTCAGAATGGGAAAGAAAGGTGATTTAAGCAATTTTGAGCATGGCATGGTTGTTGGTGCCAGACGGGCCGGTCTGAGTATTTCACAATCTGCTCAGTTACTGGGATTTTCACGCACAACCATTTCTAGGGTTTACAAAGAATGGTGTGAAAAGGGAAAAACATCCAGTATGCGGCAGTCCTGTGGGCGAAAATGCCTTGATGATGCTAGAGGTCAGAGGAGAATGGGCCGCCGACTGATTCAAGCTGATAGAAGAGCAACTTTCACTGAAATAACCACTCGTTACAACCGAGGTATGCAGCAAAGCATTTGTGAAGCCACAACACGCACAACCTTGAGGCGGATGGGCTACAACAGCAGAAGACCCCACCGGGTACCACTCATCTCCACTACATATAGGAAAAAGAGGCTACAATTTGCACGAGCTCACCAAAATTGGACAGTTGAAGACTGGAAAAATGTTGCCTGGTCTGATGAGTCTCGATTTCTGTTGAGACATTCAGATGGTAGAGTCAGAATTTGGCGTAAATAGAATGAGAACATGGATCCATCATGCCTTGTTACCACTGTGCAGGCTAGTGGTGGTGGTGTAATGGTGTGGGGGATGTTTTCTTGGCACACTTTAGGCCCCTTAGTGCCAATTGGGCATCGTTTAAATGCCACGGCCTACCTGAGCATTGTTTCTGACCATGTCCATCCCTTTATGACCACCATGTACCCATCCTCTGATGGCTACTTCCAGCAGGATAATGCACCATGTCACAAAGCTCGAATCATTTCAAATTGGTTTCTTGAACATGACAATGAGTTCACTCTACTAAAATGGCCCCCACAGTCACCAGATCTCAACCCAATAGAGCATCTTTGGGATGTGGTGGAACGGGAGCTTCGTGCCCTGGATGTGCATCCCACAAATCTCCATCAACTGCAAGATGCTATCCTATCAATATGGGCCAACATTTCTAAAGAATGCTTTCAGCACCTTGTTGAATTAATGCCTCGTAGAATTAAGGCAGTTCTGAAGGCAAAAGGGGGTCAAACACAGTATTAGTATGGTGTTCCTAATAATCCTTTAGGTGAGTGTATATATATATATATATATATATATATATATATAGATATAGATATAGATATAGATATAGATATAGATATATAGATATAGATATACAGTGGGTATGGAAAGAATTCAGACCCCCTTCAATTTTTTACTCTTTGTTATATTGCAGCCATTTGCTAAAATCATTTAAGTTCATTTTTTTCCCCTCATTATTGTACACACAGCACCCCATATTGACAGAAAAACACAAAATTGTTGACATTTTTGCACATTTATTAAAAAAGAAAAACTGAAATATCACATGGTCCTAAGTATTCAGACCCTAAGACCCTAAGTATGCGGTGCATATTTTTTTTCCGTACCCATGTTAACCGGTTAGCTGAATTAAAGTGACAGCGCATGTTTCGTGGTCTAATTTAACACAGATTGACCTGAAAATGTAGTAATTTCACCATAAATTTTTTTCACAGTCATCTTTTTACTTTAAGACCAGGGTAAAGCAAGGAAAAATACAATTTACCCCAACAAGGCGACATAATGAACAACACTTGTCTCATTCGTGGAGGTGGAAAAACAAGTTCTTTGTGACATGCAAGATCTATTGTATTTAAATGCAAAAGAAAAGGCATGAGAGTCGGCTGTTTTTGTCAATTTTAAGTTTTAATTTAAAATGTTTGCGAATTTAATAAAAGTACATGGTTAAATTGACCACTTGCTTAATATAAGTAGAATTAATGCATGGAATAATAGCCGTACGTTGTTTAAATTGTGTTTAAACGTGCATATGTTCATTAAAGAGTGTATATGTGTACAAAGAGAATCGCAATGCTGACACAACTTTTTTTTTTAAACAAAAGTTGCAGCATAACTTCTGGATTTGAAATAAAAATAGTAAGTATGTGTTTGTGGTACAGCTGCGGATCAGTTATTCACTGCAAACGCAGCATATGTGAAAGCACTATAGCGCGTGCTGCTCCTGCACCGCATACGCACCACAACACGCATCGCATACGCACTGCAAACGGAGTATGTGTGAAACGGGCGTAAGAAGAGCATGTTGTGCTTCAATGGAAGAAAGGACATCTGGTCATCTTTGCAATCATCACGTGTTCCTCACTGCTGTTCCTGTGTGCGTACAGATATGTACTATATGTGTGTGTGGGAAACAAATCTCAGCCAGTGTACTTTGACACCCATTCAGAAGGCCACAGGTGCTTTTTGTGAAGAGTTCATGAGCAGTTCAGAATCTGTGTGGAAACAGCAGTTCTTTGCAACACTTCTCACAGATCCCGTAGATCTAACGCATCTCAGCAAGCCAATAATCCCCTTTTCTCCATCCCTGCTTCTCCACCTAGATCAATCCCCGATCGAAACATCAAATAGAACTGTGCTCTCTTACTTCGTTTTTAGCTTCCTTCCCATTCTCCCTCATGCCATTCCAAAAAGAATCACTTACTAGGTGGTATTAGACAGGCTCGCAAAAGTGTCATTACCAGAGGGACCTTGGGAAAGGGAGGCAAGATAGATTCCTGTCGGTTTGTGGAATATTTCCCGTGTACTAAGCCCCCGCGTTAAGAGTGTGGTATTATTGATAAGACCATCTTCTCCGGACCGTCCCACTGCCTGGGGACTTGGAGGAGAGCAATCCACCCGAGAGCTCTTTTATGTCCTTCTGTGCAGCAGAACAAAGCGAGGATTAAAGCACTTTCTTTCATCCAGGAGTGGAAGTGTCAGAATAGGCATCCGGGAAAAGAGGTAGCAGTGGCAGAGACAGTGTCTGGGATGAAGTGGCATAGCGAAGATGATCTTGTGAGATCTGGGCCCCTGGCAGTATGGACTGGTGGCTGAAATGACATTCTGAGAGAGGGAACTAAAAATGCATTCACACGACCGATCTAGAAAGGCTTGAATGGCCTCATTTTTGTTTTTTTTGAATGTTGTACAATATTTGGGTGCTGCAGAGGTAAAAAGTGACCCCATTTCAACAAATTGCCTTACACATTTAAAAATAACTTTTGACATATCAAATTTGGAATATGATGTAATTTGTTATTTGGGATTTCCACATATGATCAACTTGAAAAATTGGAGCTTGTGGATAAAACATTTGTGAATTTTGGAAGATGTTTTTATCCAAAGCAATTTACAATGCAATCGAAATATACTAGGTTCAAAAGTTTGAGGTCAGAATTTTTTTTTTAAAGGAATTAATACTTTTATTCAGCAGTGATATATTAAATGGATCAGAAGTGACAGTTGAGAAATGTATAATGTTACAAAAGATTTCCATTTTAAATACATGTTCTTTTGAACTTTCTATTCACACACCCATTTTCTGAAGGATCATGTGACACTGAAGACTGTGAAAAATTCAGCTTTACCATCAAATTAATAAATTACATTTTAAGATATATTCCAATAGAAAAGTTTTATGAAATTGTCATAATATTTCTCAGTATTACTGCTTTTGCCTTGGTGAGCATAAGAGACTTCCTTCATAAACACTGAACCACATTGTACGCAAATGGAAACATCAAATAACACATCATTGTTGACTGATAGTTTGTAAGAAATCTGTGTATTTTTAGTCATATATTTGTGTTAGTTTTCTACAGGTGTTTATCGGATGGTCAGTAACTGGTATTTTCAACTCTAGGCCTTGATACCTGCATTAGAAAATGTAGTGCACACCTTGTGATCTTTGGGTGTATTTCGGCTTCAGTCTTGTCAGTCAACATGCATCGACAAAGTAAATTGTTTCTAAAGGCAAATCCTGGTGTGATTCTGAGTGGAAGCACAGATATGGAGGAAATCATGCCTCATCCATACGGCGGTTCATAAGTAGATTACCTTTTGTAATTCGTTTTGTTACAGCAGTCAATAAGCGCCCAATGCAAATGCGGTTCATTTGTATCTGAATTGATGTCCTGTCCCCATTAGCTTATGCCTTTAATGCATTCTGCTACATTAGTGAATAGACCTTAGTCGGATTAATCACAAGTTCATTGGGATCATTTGCTTTCCTGCTGCCTAATCGAATCTCTGACATTGGTAATAAGGGCAAATCTCACCTGTCTCCTCAGCCTCTCACAAACAAACAAGAGTGATTCTGACTGCCGACTCCCGATCCGTTTCCATTATTCCCTTCCAACAACATTTTAACATTGATTTTTGACACGCAGACACAAAGAATGATATGAGAGTATAACTTAAGTGATTCCTGCAGCTGTTTGTCATTAGTTTGTGTTGTCGTGCTTCATTCTGAATTTGATATTCAGGTGGACATGTGCTGCCTAGAGTTGAAGTAGCACTTAGTGTCTCTTATCAGACTCTCTTGCGCCGAGTGTTATAATTAATGACTTTTATGTCTGGAGAATAAAAACCTCTAAATAGGCTGCTCCCACATTATTTATTTAGGGCTAATTAATTAAAGTGGACCTGTATTGAATTCAACAAGGCAAGAGAAAAAATAAATAAATAAGGGTGGGAGAAAAAGAATTGGAAAGAGAGGAAGAAAGAAGGTCTCAGCCCTTCTCTCACTAAAAAGCAGCATTTAAGTTTGTGAAGGTGGCGTGACTCTTATAGCACTCGCAAAGGTGGTCTGCTGGACAACCACTGGGGACAAAGTACATTTGAAAGTGGACCTCAATATGTCCTGCTCACTCCAAACTGTGAATACTCCTGAGGTTGGAGGGCATTATTGTCTCATATATTCGCTGATCAATTTTGGGTGTAAGAGCATTTAGTATCAGGAATCTGATCTTAAAATATCTTAAATAACTTACCTCAGGTCCATCGTATGGACACTTTTGGGAAGGGATTCAGTTGTTCACTTTTATTTTGGACATTTTCATTTCTTCTTGAAATTCTTGGCGCTTTTATCGGTTCTGCACAGCTTTTTATTTTTGATATTACCACATATGTTTAGGCCATTTTAAATCATCATATTCACAGCAGCACAGATTTTCCAAAACTGTCTCACACACAATAGTGCTACTACGACAATTTGCTAGTGTGCGTTGAGATGCGTGTCGTGAATTATTCGGGTCATTTCAGTGCGTGATGTGGACTAAGCAGTTGAATCAATGAGCCTCTATCTGATGCTCTCTGTGAGGCCTGCTCTCTAATGGCAGTTATAATGGCCGAGCTGTGGAGCCAGGCAGTAGTGTTTTATGCGTTATGGTCATGCTTGGTGGATGCTTTTGGGCAGGGAGAGAGTGTGTCTGGAATAAAAAAGTCTGTGTATTGTAACTCACAAGGCCATTGAGAACATGACCAGGAATAACTACAAAACCTCTTGCTTCTTGCCAATTACCACCCCACCCCCCAGACTTTTGCATTGCCGTTCACTGACAGTTAATAACCAATCAGAATCAAAG
The DNA here is from genome assembly GCF_965113295.1 of Leuciscus leuciscus. Taxonomy (NCBI): domain Eukaryota; kingdom Metazoa; phylum Chordata; class Actinopteri; order Cypriniformes; family Leuciscidae; genus Leuciscus; species Leuciscus leuciscus. The sequence goes on along the minus strand of NC_138726.1, from coordinate 36,200,768 downwards.
GATCAATGACAGTATTTTCATAGGGGATGACAATTTGATTAGCTATTGAGATGTTCTTATATCTCAGAAGAATTTTCTCCTTGGTATTTCAGGAAATCTGTATCAAACTTCTGCTTTGCAAAATAACTTGGAAATGCCATGCTTACTATAGGCTACAGTATGTTTGAGTTTGACCTCACTTTACAACATTTTATTAAGACTTCCAATTTTCAGAATATTATTACAGTACTGGCCTTGATTGAAAGTGAAATACTAGATACCACTGCAGAATTTAACCACAGTCATGACATTCTTCTGGTCAATGGCTACTTTGTGTAATGCAGCGGCAATATAAACCTTGTTTTTCTTCTTTTTTAATTTTTCAGTACTTTTTAAAATAGTACTATACCATTTAAAAATGATTATTTTCCATTTTATGTTATCAATTCTGTCCATTCTGAATTTGTGTGTATGTGTGTGAGTTGGAGAAGTGGTGTCATCTGCATCTTTTCATATTATGTGGTTTCAGACTGTTATGCTGTGTGTGTGTGGTATCTTTTTAACTTCCTTTACAATGTCTTCCATTGTAAAAGCAGCCTTAACCCTCCAATCAGTGCTGTGGGTTCCCTTTGTTTTAAAACCAGTCGACCATCTCCCTTCTCTCTGGCCTGCATGCCTTCCACATCCATCAGCCTAATGGAGGCATGGGAGAAGCTCACAGTCTAGGAGCAGCATAGGAGAAGTGCAAAGAAAACAAGACCACTTTGACCCTCTAAAAATCACCATCAATAACCCCTAGTCAAATGATGTCATAGTTAAGCGTTTGGTTTTGTTGACACTCACCGGCATGAATGTCCGACACATGCATATACACCCACAGAAATGTGCATGCAGGTCTGTTTGATGAAGGATGGAACCGGAAAATCCTGATACTAATGCATCGGTCAGCGGAAAATATTTCAAATGAATCTTTACACGCATATGTACATATACACATAGCCAGATGAAAATAACACAGACATACAGGCACTATCAAGCCCTGCTATTTTGACATTAATACAAAGGCATTGCAAGTTAGAATAATGAAGACATTTCCTTTTCTGTTTTTTTATTTTGTCATTATTTTGTCATTAAGAGTATTTATTTGAATTTTATATGTACACTCTGTGTGTAAATATATTTCACACACACACACACACACACACACAGAGAAAAATTGTACACACATTATTAGGGGTTTATATATAAAATGATTATATAAATAAATATAGGCCCTGTGTAATATATTATTTTTTTATTTTTTTAAGATTAAAAAATGTATACCTTTCACATTCTCTTTTTCTCTTTCTTGGTTATCAGAGAAAATGAAGAAAATGATAATGAGATGTTTTAATGATGGTTGACTTTGACTCAAGCTATGTATAATTCATAATAATTGATTGCCCTGTTTTTAAGGGATACCTTTTCCCTTGAAAAATGATCCCATTAGCGAGTGTTTAATCCAATCAAAGCTGTCAAAACACACAGGTTCAATTCCATTCTCCGCTCTGTTCATCGTCATAAGCGCCTTAGATTGATCACCCTCATTTAACCATTGCATTTGGATGTGACATTTCATTCATAATTTTGGCGTTTTTCCCCTGTTGATCCATTTTTTACATTTTAGTAGCTTGAGGGAGATTTTAGCTAAATCACTTCTGAAGATACATTTTCATGAAGAAAGGTGCTATTCATCTTAAATCTGCTGAATCTTTGCTTTGGCTTGAAATGATTTATAACATTTTGTGGACCATGCAAACAGGTATTACTATTTTCCATTAGAGGTAAAGAGATTTTAAAATGTTAATCTAATTCATTATTATTAATTTTTATGGAAAAATTGAGCATTGCTTTTATTTAAAAAGAAAAGAAAATAATGATACCATGATAAATCTCAAAGAGCTTACCTCATAATTAGTTTCTTGTCTCTGAGAGTATGTTATTAGATGTGAAACTTTCTCTAGGTTTCCTTTGTGTGTGTGTGTGTTAGCGCTTAGGCCTTTGTCTTTATTGCCTTTGATCGCGCTCTTCCCTCTATCAAATCTCACCCGTGCTGTCTTTTAACAATGCAACCTATATTTCAAGCACACCCCATGATCAATACCTGTTAAGAGAGGTGTGGGAATGTAATAACACTGTGATTCATGTGTTTTAGACTCTAGCTTTATTTACTATCCTCCATCTATGTCCTTTGTTTGGTGCTGGTGTTTTAACTCACTCAGAAATTGATTGGTGCACAAGGTAATCAGGCACGTATGATCAGATGGAAACTAATGTTTCCCTGTTCATCAGCCTGTATTGTGGGCAAATTACAGCTTAGTCCTGACCTTTGGGCTTAAAATTTTTGACACGAACATGTTTACAATTTGTGTGTTGCCGTTTCTCGGTAAATGTGTTATGTGAATGCCTCCCAGACAGACAGCAGGGAACAAACTATTCCGTTTACATGTGATTTAATATTGCTAATAAATTCTAAACCGTTTTTTGACCCGGTCATAATTGTTTTAACCCGTTTACCTGGTCTTACATTGGAGTTGAAGATCATTACTTATTTGATTGAGTCCAAGATCACATCATATTAGAACATGGCAATAATGCTGGATTTGTTTTTAAGTCAATCATCTTGGCACCCGCGATGAAGTAGTGTTGCGTTGGATAAGGACCGTGAGTTATTGTATAGTTTGCGTGAAGATTTGTGACTGTTGTGCGTGGCGCTCTGTCCGACCGGGCAATTCTGATAAATAAGAATTGAGTTTAGCAGCAGCTTTGACACGTTGATTGATAAAAAAGCTCATGGCTAAAGCCTCCCCTCTCTCCCATCTTATTCAGCTTGCATCAAATGGTTTAAAAATCAATACTGGCCTTGTACACAAGCATCTGTGTTGCTGCTCTGGGGAGGGGAAAGAAAAGAAAAGCAGGGAAAGAAAAACACCTGCTCTCACCATGATGATTACTAATTTTTCCTGTCAGAGATGTTTGAAGACAAAATAATCATTGTGCGTATGGTTTGAGGGCAGGAGAGATTATTGTGTGATCCATTCAGATATCCGGTGAGAGAGGAAATCGCCCCAAAGCAGATGGATTGAGCTGTTGGGTAATATGTCAGAGAGCTGAGGAAATAACTCAATGAATAGACACAATAGAAACCACACAAACCCAACATTTTATTTCTGCACGAAGCTGAGCAAGATGCTTTATTTTATTGTTGAAACCGTAAAAAGG
>NC_138726.1:36122528-36195028 GCF_965113295.1 Leuciscus leuciscus | reverse complement strand
ATTTATTTGTTAAATTATCTGCAATAAAAATCCGTGCTGCAGGACTATCCATTTATTTAGCCTATATTCAGTTTAATTTTCTATTGATTATAGATAGGACTTTATAGTTTATTTATTCAAATTAAACTGCATGTTTCTATTGATTGTGAAGCTAGACATTGAAAATTGCAGATCAAGCGCACGGGGCGAAATGCTTTTTCTTGTTATGAATTGTATCCTATTTTCCGTTATTACAGTTGACTACGCGAAGTGATATGGAACTGTAATGCGGTCAAGACCTGCCTGGAACTACTTTAGCCGTGCGTTTCCCTGAAAATAATGCACACCTTAGAACGTTCGTCAACCAATCAGATTCAAGCATTCAACGGCCCTGTAGTATAAACATACACACACACACACACACACACACACACACACACACACACACACACACACACACACACATATACATACACACACACACACACACACACACACACACACACACACACACACACACATATACACATACATACACACACACACACACACACACACACACACACACACACACACACACATACATACACACATATATACATACACACACACACACACATATACACATATACACATACATACATACATACATACATACATACACACATATACACATACATACATACATACATACATACATACACACATATATTATACATATACACATATTTATACATATATATATGTGTGTGTATGTGTATATGTATGTATGTATGTTGTAGGCATGTATGTATGTAGGCATGTACGTATGTGTATATATTTATATGTATATATATATATGTGTGTGTATGTGTCCTCTACCCACTCAATAATAACTCTTCTGCTCAATAAATAATTTTGATGATGTTTATGAAAAGTAATGGCTGTTTATGAGGGGGCAGTTAGGCTTTTGAAACCGGGGTACATGCAAGGGGAACCAGGCAGGCTGTGATTGTTATGAGTTTATTGAAAAATAAAGTTTAAACCACTTTGGATATTACAGTTAACCTGTCTGCGCTGCCGGGCTCCGTCGTAAAACACGCGTCTGCCGCACACTTGCACGTCGACTCCTGCAACCTTTAATGGAAAGCTGAGATGTTCATGTAGAGTGTTTATCAGACTGACTGTCTGTGCCCTGAGGACAACCCTCTATTGAAACACTATACACATCATAACGCTGTCTCAACCCTTGTATGGAGCTCTTCCAACCCCTAATGGCTTGGAAATATTTATTTATTATCCTTTCGCTGCTGGAATGGAAACTCAATTGGACTCATGTGATGCGGCTTTGTGCATTATGTTCCACAAACATGGTAATGAAAAATGAAAAGCATATTTAGCTGTAATTGGCACTTGGGATATTTGCCAGATTGTGTTTCCTAAGTAAATGCTTAGACTGTGATCCCTGCTTACAGTTGCCACAAACCAAATGAATGCATGTGAGGATCAGTAGGCCATCATAAATCAAAGCAGACAGAATTGTTCAAGCCTTTAGGTATGTGTTCATACTTGGACAGTGGGTCACTGAGGAGAATAAAATCACCAAATTTTCCTCCTCATTTGTAAGAGTGAACCAGGAAGTACCTTCTCACTCAGCACTCAATTAGCCTGAAGTGAAATGGTGCAGCAAGGGAAAAATGTCCTCTTTATTATAATTGTTGCAGAATTCCCCTGCAGCATGTCCGTGTTTGTTTTAGGGAAGTGATTTTATGGTTTTGGAGGCTATTTTTGCAGCTGTCCCTGCAAAGAACCAATAAAAAGGAAGAGGAGGGGCAATTTGTTAAATGGGTGAGATTTGTATGGTCAAGGGCCACCAGACAAAATGACACTTAAATTATGTTTCAGTAAAAGGATGTGATTTACTTCTGAATGTATAATTTTACTCAGACAAAGAGATTGTTTGCCGAGTATAGTATTATTATGATAGAATTTGATTACAAACATGCTGAAATAACTTGTTACACAACTTGCACAAACATGTAACTTCCGGTGTGAATATGCTGTGTGCCTTTGGCTGCCGTTGTTTGTCTGTTTTGATCCTGTCTTCTTGTTTAAAATGTATGTTTTATTCCGCTCTGGCGCTTGCTGTGGTGCTTCATCCGGCCTTTCTACTTCACGGTGTTTGTAGTGTGGTTGCTGCGGGCAAAGCGTCTTTGACGGGACTATTTTGTGGCGTGGTGGCCGTCATCATCGAGTGTTCCCGTTTGGGGCCCTGGAGTTTGCACTCATTCGGGCTGTGTGGCATTCAAGAGACAGTTCGACTTCACTTTTACTCTGCTGCTCATTCTGTTTGGACTGTTGGTCAGAAATATGTATTTCTTTCATTCTGGTCTATGCAATAAATTAAAATGTATTAATTGTAAAGCGGATTGAGCTTAGGAAAAGCGTTATATAAATTAAACATTATTATTATTATTATACATTTTTTTGTCAATTTACAATAGAAACTGAAAACATCTAAATTATACAATCTATCAGTTAGACAATCTATATTCCCAAATTGTTAGAAAAATGGGCTAGTCACCCTGGTTTTCAAGGCCGGTGAACCAACTAATGTGGCAAACTACAGGCCGATTTCAATTTTATCAGTAGTGTCTAAAATAGTAGGAAAAGTAGTAACTAAGCAAATTGTTAATTTTCTTAATATACAAAATAACTTATTGTGCAATTTGGATTCTGAAAACTACATTAGACGGAATATGCTGTATGTTATTTTAAGGTCAAAACTAGACTGTCACCTAAATACCTGAAAAGCATGTTAAAAAATAGTTTGTGCAGTAACACCTCATCTAGAAATTTTTTATTTATGCGTAGTCAACTTTCAATTGAAGCCGCAAGAGTATTTTTGCATTATGATTTTCCCCCATTTTCCTTATTGTATTAGCCTACATCATGGTCACAAGCAGGAAAATCTAGCCTACTCTCAGACCTTTACATAGCTTATATAAACGTGCCTTAAAAATATTTGACAAGAAACCAAATAGATATCGCCATTGTCATATAATTTAAAAACTTAAATGTTTTCACTTTTTTGATAATTTTTGTTATATTTCACATTTATTGTTTAATGTACAAGATTGTTAATAATCTTGAACCACCACCCCTGAAAGAATTTGTCTCTTTGTTTGCTGAAAACCCAAGACAAACAAGAGCTTCTTCTACAGCCTTTTTCTGTAAAAGCTGTTTAATTACTGGAACATAATACCAATAGACATCATACAGTGTTCTACTTTCGCGCAATTTAGGTTAAATTGGAAAATATGGTTAAAGGCGAGTCAAACGTGATCACTGAACATATTGTGTTTTTGGTTGTATAATTTTGGTAGTTTTATTTTATTATTATTTTCTCCCTGTCTATTTTAGATGTAATAATCATTATAGTGTGTTTTTGTGAGTATTTTTTGTACTATATTATTTGAATTGCATTTTCAATTGTTTGAGTTTTATGTGTTAATGACAGTCTGTGTCGTGTCGTGTCGTGTCGTGTCGTGTCGTGTCGTGTCGTGTCGTGTCGTGTCGTGTCGTGTCGTGTCGTGCCGTGCCGTGCCGTGCCGTGCCCTGCCCTGCCCTGTCCTGCCAAATGTAGCTTTGCTGCTAATTTTGGGGACTCATTGACTGTCCATTGTCCCTGTAAAAAAAAAAAAATATATATATATATATAAATATAATATATTCACACACACACACACACACACACACACACACACACACACACACACACACACACACTTCTGTTAATCAGCCAAGCGAACATGGTTCTCAGCCAATGTCAGTAATCTCAAAATGGCCAAATATTTGGCCTGGCCAAATTGTAACAAATATATGTTTTCATGATTTAAAACAACTTTTTTTCTTTTGTCAAACTTTAATTCACCGATGTTGTTCAGATGATCTAATATTCTGAGTATATATGAATAACTCAAATATTTATTTTCAATGAACTAGTAAGTAACCTGGTTGACTTAAAATGTTAGGTTAAACCAAGAACAATATTTTACAGTGCAGTGTGTCATTAGTAACAGTTTCAAAAGATGATGCACTGTGGCCTGTGTAGAAAGTGAAACTTTCTTGAAGTTCTGTTCCATGTACAAAAACACTTTATTTCTCAAGAGTGAGCGATGAAAATGAAGACTCCTGGCTGAGAAATTATAAGCCTGATTCTAGGTTGTAGATATGGCTTTATTTCCTGTAGCAGGAAAACAATGACTTATCCATAGCTGCAGGGACAGCCATTCCTCACACGGTGACATCATCATCAATCATCAGAATTCGGCAACTCTCAGAGTGGAGTGGTGAAAAACTCAATCATGGTTCTGAAACATCTGAGTCCCACTGTACTCATCTGCACATCCCTAATGCATCGCACTATTAATGAAAAAATAACATATCAAAGAATACAAATGAGTGCTGTAGGACTGCAAGTGCTTCAGAAATGGAGAGATAATTAGACTGTCTGCTGCAGATTGATGGATGCGCAGTAATTGCCTTTGTGTTATTATTTCAGGTCCAGACAAAAAGAATACGTACTTCTCTTGTCTTCCCACTATTGAAATTCATTAATCTCATTAATGTGTGGAATTAATATCATTTTATCAGACATTCCAGAACTGCTGGATGTGTGTGTGGCTACGCTTGAGATCTAGAGACTGATCAATCACGAGCTGCTCACATCTGTGTTTGTGTGGCTGCGCGATTGTATGAATGACTTGGCGTGTTTATTCTGTTTAGCAGCTCTGCTCTGGGCTGGTTTGTTAGCAGGTGAGCAGCATGTTTTATATTTGTAGTTGTACAATTGTTTTTGGTTTTTGTGTATAATTTCTTGTTAATTCGTAATGGCTTGCCTAAAGGATTGCATTAAGACTGATTGCAGCTTTCTGGGAAAACACCTGCTGTAAATACACCTGCTTGTATCAGCTGGCTTCTACTGTTACGTGTTTATTATACACTAATGTTCACAAGTCTTTTAATGTTTAATTTTTTTATTCATTTTTCCCTATATTTTTGATCAAATAAATGCAGCTTTGGTAAGCATAAGTGACTTATGCAAAAACATTAGTCTTACCGACTCCAAACATTTGAATGGAATCAAAATACCTTTGTAAGAGTTGTAAAAAGAATAATGCAATCACCAAATCCATTCACATTTACGTTTAATACCCTTGTTGGTAATGTAGATGCAGATACATTTAACACATTGTAAATTGTTGTTACGTGTTATCCAAATGCTCTCTCTTTCTTTCTGTCTCTCTTTCCCTTTATATAGATCGGTCAAGACCTGTACTGAATTATTTGTTTGCATTGTTTTTGTGATAGCTTGTAGTGTAGGCCACAAAAAGAGCAACCTCTCAAGATATTTGGTATATAGTTTAGGATGTGTGTTTTTTGTTGTAGTAGAAGATGTGGTCCAAACACAAGGCACTGTCTCAATTCATTCACCACTAGAACAAATACACAAAATGGTAACTGCTGCATCTTGCACTTATTGCATTAATCAGAAAGGTATAGATATATGCGTATTCTTTAATAGTGCTTTATATAATATAATATTAAGTTTTATGATTTTTTTATTTTTTTATTTTTAAGTAGATCTAGATCCATGAAAAGTTCCCATCATTCTTTATATGTCCATGTTGATCTCTTTATCCATGTGAGTGGACGTGCTGTCTGTTTCTCATTGTTCTTCTGCTGGAGAAACACAGGGCGCTGGACAGCACGGGCTGATTGAGTGCAGTGACTGCAGGCCATATCTAGCATGTCAGTGGTCACAGCAGCTCCTGTGATTTAGTGCGGAGGAGCATGTCAGGTGAAGGGGGATTGTGAGGTGTGTGGTGTCAAACAGGCCTTGGGTTGTAAGTTATTTCAGGGTTAGCATAGGTATGGTGCAGAATTAAATGAGTCTGTTTATACATCTCATTGTCATTAATAGCCCATTTTTTTTACTGTTGGAAGTGAACGCATTTCCATTTTCTGGAAGTGATCAAAGCAAAGCAAGTTACATTATATAATTAATTTCTCTAAGGGTTCTATCATATTCTGGCATCTGTTGTGATAGCTGTGAGTATGTAAAACGGAGCCACATTGTTTTAAGAAGTATTCTACCACAAAGAGGATTAATGGCAGTAAGCAACTCTGCATGTAAAAAATATTCTTAGATTTAAGCAAAAAATGGTGGAATTGATGGAACAGCTTACAGCTTTCAGGAAGACATTCTCATTACATCTTTTTTTATTGTGCTGGTTTCAGATATTTTATTGTGTTGGTGAGTATTCATGTGATATGGTCTATTCTTATTATTGTATTATTCTTTTTTTGTCTGTTATTTAAAGGTGCAATAGGTGATCTGGGAAATGCTAACTTTAGCCTGCATTCATTGAAAGCATATGATCCCACCCTCCCTGCAAATCACCACCCAAAGCCAGGCCTCCTACAAAACACATTAGCGCGCACAGACCAGAAGTGAGACGACCAGAGACAACGTTGTTGGATTACATCATGTGTCATTCATTCACTGGTGAGAGAACTTAACAGCACAGTGAGGGGAGAAACAGAAGCACATGCTTGCATACATAAGTATGTGATTGTGAAATGACTCCAGTTCAGAAGTTGACATAAAGGAAAGAATGCACTGTATTTCAGCTTTACTCACAGTCGAATGATCTCACTGAATTATATGCATAGGTCAAAGTCAGCGGTACATAGAACTCTACTGTCAAACCTGAAATGTAGATACTTGCCACTTGTTAGGAAAGTTAGGTTGTTTGCCTGCCATTCTCGCTCTGTCTGCACAGAGGACAGTGAAATGTGCTGCTGACGTATGATGTCTGCGTAAACAGGCTGCGCAGTGGTGTGCAAACTTGACTGACAGGGAACACATGCTGTCATTTTCATTCAGACCGAATACAATGATTGAAAGAACATTTTATGGTCCTACGCCTCCCACAGATTATATATATTCATAAAAATAAATTTAGACCACTTAACATAGTTCTATCAGGATATGAGGAGACTTTCAACCAGCATAACAAACAATTTAAAGCTTTTTTACAATGCTAATTCAGCCTCTTTTGCTTTTCGTAACATTTACACTACTGTTCAAAAGTTAGTTTGGGTCAGTACGATTTTATTTTAAATAAATAAATAATTTTATTCAGTAAGGACACATTTAATAAAAAAAAAATTTAATTACAAAAATTAAATTGATCAAAAGTGGCACTTAAAGGCAGGGTAGGTAGGATTTTTCTAAAAAAAAAAACATTCCAAATTTGTTTAAACTGTCTTTATATACCAATACATAATTAAAATGCAAGTACTCTGAAAAAGAGAGTATAAAAATCGAGTGTCTGTAGACCTCTCACGACTGTTGTAAACACAGCTAATTATTTCCATTCACTCCACCCCCTCCCTTCTGAGCTCCTTCCAAAGTCACGCCCCCAAACCACATGAACTCGCGACGCCAAACGCTCAGGCTCAGCTGGAAGACGCATTTATTTACCTGAGAGTGGAGAGGAAGGAGCGCGCAGTGCATGCAGTGACATCATGTCAGAATCACATGTAATAAAATACCTAACTTTATCACTATAAATATAAACAAATAAGATGGCTTTTAGTACTCACTATCAAGCTAGCATATCGATACTGGTAAAGTTTAAAATATATATTTGTTTGATTCGGTAACGAGCTATATTTATAGGTAACGAGCTATATTTATAAGGCAAAGCTAAAAACAGGTTGCATTGATGCACGTTTTTCCATTACCATCAGTTACACTGTGATGAAGGTGAATTTCGTGTAAGATTCATAACATATACGGTGTTTTGCATGTAAGAGTTTCCATGATGAAAACATTGTTGACTCTGATGAGGACTACACTCCGGAGACAAGTACCGCATCGTCGGTTCGAGGACAGGTCCGGGGTCGAGGGCGAAGCAGAGGAGGTCGTTCAAGAGTGCCTTGTTTGCCTTCGCTGACTGCATATGCAGGTGCTTTGAATTTTGACTGCTCTTTCTCTGCCATAATTTTACTCTTTGTAGGTTCCGCGCCTCTCTTGCACTCCTCAAATCAAACGGGTGCGCGCATATTTGCAGATCTTGTAGCAACAGGGGTGGTAGCCATGGTTGCTAGAGAGAGTGACAGTCGCCCAAACCAATCAATTGTTTCGTCCCGGATGGAAATAATGAGCTGTGTTTATTGCAGATTAAATGGTCTACAGTCACTCGATTTTTATACTCTCTTTTTCAGAGCACTTACATTTTAATTATGTATTGGTATATAAAGACAGTTTAAACAAATTTGTGAAAAAAAGTTTTTTAGAAAAATCCTACCTACCCTACCTTTAAGACATTTACATTGTTACAAGATTTCTATTTCAAATAAGTCAAGTCAAGTCACATTTATTTATATTGCACTTTTTACAATACAGATTGTTTCAAAACAGGAAAATAATACAACAAAGTTTGTTTCCAGAAGAAAATAGCATCACAGTCCAGCTTAAGTAAGGTCAGTGATGTTTCATTTTTGTTGTAAAAAAGTTATTCATTTAGTTCATAGCCGCTCAAACCGTGATGTCGTTGTCCAGTTCAGTTCTCATATAATGGTGTCAATGCAGGCAGATCAATATTGTTGTTGAAAATTAAATTACAGTTTTTCTCAGTCGCTTTGGTGCATTTCTCACATCACTATTTACATTTGCACAACAGTTAGTTCAACCTCCACAACATTTAGTCATTTGTGCACATCATAGTAGCAGTTTCTCATTCCTTCCAACAAATTGCAAATGCTTTTGGACATGCATCAATTGCTTTCATACAACTCTCTGCTGTTTTATTATCATTTGCTTATGTCATGTCAGTCAAAATTAACTATACTTGTCAATGCTGAATAGTCATTCCATATAAAACTAATAGTCCTCATTTCATTGCTTGAGTCATTACATACAAAAATGTTGAACTAGTTGTCAAAATCTGTCAACCAAATTTTACACATTTTTTTTTAATCTTTTTTTTTTTTTTTTTTGAAAATGTCTCCTAAATTGAACAATTTCTCTCAGGTGAATCTCAGCTTTCACTGATGAGGAACGTCTGGATGTGCATGAATGATTACAGTACTATGTATGTTGTATGTTCTGTTCCAATATTTACTGCAATATTGTTTCCAGTTGTGCACAGCTCTACCCAAAGGGAGTTTAAGTTTGTTGTAAATAAGGGTGTATTTTTTCTTTTGCACAATGCTGTGAACAAATTAGAATTGCAAAGAGCATATGCAGTAAAAATGTGAAACATACATATTCAGTGTCTTGTACTCAGTTACCTCACTAAATACAGTAATGTGTAACTTTACTGTATTTTTCAAATGGCTGTGCAAATAGTATATACTGCTGTCTTGAGCATTTCCAGGTAGTGTCACCAAGATCTGACTTTTTTGCATTGGAAAACATTTACAGAGTAAACTGTCATAATGAAAACATGACAAAGCCATTTGACTATCTTGTTCATAAACAATGGTGTCAGGACTTTTCATCTTGATGACACTGACACTTTCATTGACATGAATACTTGCTTTTGAGGAATGAGCTCTCCATTTTGAGCAAGTGACACGCTTTTGCAGGTTATCAACTAGGTTTTGCAGTTTGTACTAATTGTTTTGAGAACTGCATTAACTGTTGTGCAAATGTAAATAGTGATGTGAGAAATGCACCAAAGTGACTGAGAAAAACTGTAAATGTTCAATTTAATGTCCCCAACTAAGCAAGCCAAAAGCCATTGTCAACAGAGGGTGAAAAAAGGTGAAAAAGGCAGTGGCAAGGAACCAAAACTCCATCAGGTGGCAGAATGGAGAAAAATAACCTTGGGAGAACCCAGGCTCAGTCGTGTGGCCAGTTCTCTTCTGGCCAATGAACGAACAGTGTATGATTATGATTCAGGCAGCATTTCAGGTCAGAAGCCAATCAGAATATTATCCAGTTCCATCTGGTTGAAGATCGGGGTCATCACACCGGTATAGAGACAAGCTTGTTGAGGATCAGTGCCGATGGCTGTTGTGTCGGCCTTCACAGGGGGTTGTCTAGTTGACGCAACCTCTGCTGACACTTCAGGGATGCGTTGTGGTCGTGTCTAGGTGCAGGTCCTCCATCTAATCTGGATACGGCCCAGATCCGGCTGACAACATCATGCGTTGTGGTTGTGTTTAGGCACAGGTCCACCATCTGATATGGATACGGCCCGGATCCGACTGATTACAGTAAACCTCGTAATAAGTAGAAAGACTAACATTAGCGTAGATGCCATTCTTCTCATGATGTAACGAGTACATCGGGTGTTATAGGAAGTGTTCTCGGTTCCGGCTGACCTAATTCATGCAGCCTAATAATCATTTACAGGGTTCGAACGTTTTGAAAAAACCTGGAAAAGTTACGGAATTTGAAAAATGCAAATTCCAGGCCTGGAAAGGTTTAGAAAAAATAAAAAGACCCAGAAAGTTTTGGAAAAGTTCTGGATTTATTTTATTTTTTTACACAGCATAATATGTGATTAATACAAAAACTGTTTAATAAAAAAAATATTTTGCGTTGTCTTAACGTCCTTATATCCGGGCGGCATAACGTTCAGTTCACTTCCGATTCACTCAACTTGTTGCGATGTTGCCTGAGGCGAAGTCGGTGCTGACAGAAATTTTATTGAAATGCCAGGAAAGTGTCAATTTAACAATGTGGCTTCACTTGGAAACATACAAGACATGGCTCAAGAAGGTCCAGGACCCGAGGAAAGCGAGATGTGGACTATGTTCTAAGATAATTGACATCTCTAATATGGGAGAATCAGCGCTAGCTAGCCATGCTAAAGGCGCCAAGCACCAGGCAGTTGTGGCTGCGCGTGAAGGCTCGAGCATGACTATCACTAGCTTCTTTTCTCCTCCGTCGACATTGACCAACGTTAGGCCGATTGCAGGTTCTTCCATCATGAGTCAGACTGAAGGCACAAGACAAGGGACTATCTCAAATGTTACTAGACAAGACGTATTAAGGGCCGAGGTATTGTGGGCGTTAAAAGTCGCAAACTCCCACTATTCTTTTAAATCGTGCGAGGATGTCAGCGCACTTTTCAGTAGAGGTGCACCGATCCGATATTAGGATCGGATATCGGCCGCGATACTGACAAAATAGCTGGATCGGGGATCGGAAAAAATAACAGATCCACGGGCCGATCCAGGTTTTTTTTTTTTTTTTTTTTGTCGTCGCAGCAGAACCTACGTCATTCGTCAGCTTCACGTGTGTGTCGCATGCTAGAAGCAACATGGAGCGAGCCAGAGGCCGTTTCTCAATACCAAGTACGCAAACTTCGGACTTGCGTCCTTGGTAGTTTGGACTTGCCAAGTTTGACTCAGGAGAACGAACTCCCGAGGACGAGAGGCGGCAAGTCCGGTTATTCTGCAAATGGAACAGCAGCGTTCTTGATCGCGTCACTCAGCTCGCTCTGGCTACTCCGGTCATCTCTTTATGTATGTTTTAGCCAACAATAAAACGAAATATGTTATAAAACACCACTCTGCCTCTTTTCATTAAAAAAAAATCTTAAACATATTAATGGCCACATAAATGTGGTTCAGGCAAACGTGTACATTGATCATCTTTACTGCATATATTTATAACAACACGAAATATAAAACACAACCCTGCTTCTTTTTGTTTTCATTTTTTAAAATATGAAACATATTGATCATTAAAACTGACATTTAAATTTGCCATTGCTGATTAAGTGAGCATTCACAGGTCATGTTTGTGATGGTGGTGTGACACTGCACTACATGTTTACAATGTTTGGTTATTATTTGTATGTGTGATCAAGTTGTTGTTCGACCAACTTTTTATTTGTTTATTCTCAGGTTCAGCTGCTATGTTGCATTTTAAATTCCTGTTTTCAGCATTTTGCACTTTATATTTTTTACATGTTTACAATGTTTGGTTACTGTTTGATTACTATTGTATGTTCAACCAATGCACTGTTTTGTTTCGTGTGGCTACATTTTATTTATTTTAATTTAAGAGTTTGATTACATTATATTTTAGATTTGAATGCACAATTGTTTTTTTAAATAAATAAGAATTCAACACATTACATACATCTGTTATTTTGTCTTAGTTATGTTTAGTTAGTAAAGTCTGGTGCCTTTAGTCTCTTCAAGGAAGGTATAAGGTGGAAGGTATACAGTTTATTATTAATTCAACAATAGTATCGGATCGGTATCGGGTATCGACAGATACACAAAGCCCAGGCATCGGTATCGGTATCGGGACTGAAAAAGTCGGATCGGTGCACCCCTACTTTTCAGCGCCATGTTCCCTGACAGTCAGTTGGCAGCCAAATTTGCGTGTGGGGAACGTAAGTGTGCTTACTTGTGTAATTTTGGATTGGCTCCTTATTTTAAACAGCTCTCTTTGAAGACAGTCGCTACACAGATGTCTTATGTACTTTAATTTGACAAGAGCCTGAATCATTACCTACAGACTAAACAATTAGACGTCCATGTCAGGCTATGGGACGGGCCCGAGGTGAAGACCAAATACATCGGTTCAGAGTTCCTGGGCCATTCAACCGCCAAAGATGTTGTTGAGAAACTCAACAACTTGCTTTCACAGCTCGGAATCACCAACCTCATCCAAATCTCGATGGATGGACCGAACGTGAATTGGAAAGGTGCAGATTGATGTGGGAAAGTCACTTATCAACATCGGGTTGTGCGGTTTGCATATACTACACAATGCATTTAGAGGCGGATGTAAAGCGACTGGGTGGGACATTGAACATGGACTTTCTTGTCTCTACTGGCTGTTTCACGACTCCCCAGCCCGGCACGAGGACTTTGTGACAGTGACTGGATGCAGCACGAGCATGCTAAAGTTTTGCAAGCACCGGTGGGTCGAGAATGTTAACGTAGCGGAAAGAGGATTGCAGCTCTGGCCGCATGTGAAACGATACGTGGAGATGGTAGGGAGAGGCGAACTCCCCAACCCAAAGGTGAAATCGTTTGAGGAGGTGAAGAACCGGTGTGGTGACCCTCTCTTCACTGTAAAGGTTGGCATATTCATCAGCATTGCGCGAGAAATTGAGCCCTTTCTCACCATGTATCAGACGGACCAACCAATGCTGCCATTCCTTGCTGAGGACATGACTAGACTGATCAAAGGTAAGCTTAAACATTAAATCTAATTGCCATATGTTACTTGTTTTCTAAGTTGCATTTATTGACAGTGTTGGGCAAGTTACTTCCAAAATGTAATTGATTACTTGTATGTCACTAGCCTTTCCATTACTGCAAATTATTCCAAAAGTGCAATGGAAACAGTTTTTGTGCATTTACAGTCACCTGACTTAGAAGACGCGGTGTCTTTGAGGTCCTTGTATAGCTACGCAAATAATAATAATTTTATATTATTTTATTATAACATTTAATAAGCTATATTTAGAATACGCTTTTATGCAAAAAAGGAACAAAGCTGAGCGTGGAGCGCACACTGCATGGCACGGAGGCGCGGGTGCGAACACTACTTGCATTTTCCTATCGACAGTGGAAACAACTTAAAATACTCTATCATTTCTGGTCATACATAAAATAATAATACATTATTCTCAACTACTTTTATTTGTGTAAACTCAAAATAACAAGAAAATGTTGTGCTTTTGTATTATAAAATAAAACAATCAGACGCACTTTCATGATCTCCGTAAACTGGAGCGCGAGAACTGAAACAAAATATAGCCTATGTAGGCTAAAGCTTGAAGTGTCCACTTTAAAACGAACAAATTTGAATCGAAAGCTAATACCTTCTGATTATGTAATCTGTGTGAAAGGTGCATTTCTCTCTAAAAGCGCATCTGCTTAACAGCGGAGATGGAGATGTGATTTTAGCCGACACTTAGAAAACAATGGTTTATTAATAATATTAATATTAATTAATTAATATTAAAATATTAACTCATTTCGCAATGGTTTTTTATCGATATTTAGATAATAGCGCAAAACATTTGCGCAAAATCTGTAATGGAAACGCGGCTACTCGCGGACTTTTTTTCCCTCTGTGCCGAAATGTTTCGCGGTGTTGGTTGGTTAATTAAAATGTTTATTTTTTTAAAAACTTCCGTGCAGGACTTCACTGTGAGCGGACTGTTTAGAGACGATGTGACCGGCATGTAACGTTAAAGTTATCTGCTACTGTAGCAGAGCTGCAAGTAAACGCTGAACTGAGCTGTGTGTTTTAAGTGTTAAACACTGCTGCAGCTATTCATGCACGACTGTTGTTGGTGATAAATACAATGAATCGTATTAAATATGACTTAGAAACAGGCAACACATTTTAAATGTCTTTGTTGTTATCTCAGCATTGCAGTCAAATCCACCTTTGTCTAAATAATGATGCACATTATATTGTTTGATACAGAATGTACCTTATACAGAACATTATCCATGTCTTTTTAAATATATAAAAAAAGTAGATTGTAAATACACACAATAGAATCAACACGTGATTCAATTGAAATATACATGTAGGCATGGTTGAAATGTGCATGTGGTTGTTTTATGGTCTTTGTTAATTGTTGAGTAATGACTCTGAACCTTACATACCCCTTATTTTTATTGTTTGCAGGACTCATGGGCCGATTTGTGGTGGACACGCACCTGAAGGAATCATCCACACTCAAGCTCCTGAATGTGCCTTACCAGGACCGTAACTTGCACAAAGATGCTTCTCAAATTGACCTTGGGTTCGCTGCAGACTCTACACTAAAGCAACTTAGGTCCACTAAAAAGGTTTCAGATAAGCAGTCCCTAGAGATAAGATTGAACAGTAAGACACTTCTGATGACTCTTCTTGACAAGCTGCTGGCAAAGGCTCCTGTGAAACACACCTTAGTAAGATGCCTACAATGCTTTGCCCCGAGACACATGGCCAAATCTAAGGAACAGTGTGTTAGGCAAATGATGATAGTACTACGCATTATTGTGGAGGCTAAACATTTAAACAACACTGTATGTGATGATGTGATGAGAGAGTTCCGGGAGTTTTGCGATTTGGCTAACTTGCAGACTAAATTCAGGGATTTTGACCCCAAAGCAGAGCGTGTGGACACACTGCTGTATGAGACAATGGGGACCAACCCCTCTTTTTCCAGACTGTGGGATGTAGTGAAGGTTGTACTTGTCCTGTCTCATGGACAGGCAAGTGTAGAGCGAGGATTCTCAATAAATAAAGGGCTAATTGTGGAGAATCAGAAGGAATTGTCTTTGGTAGCTCAAAGGCTCATTGTTGACCATGTCAGGTCTGTTGGAGGTGTATCAAATGTAGCCATCACAAAAGAGCTGCTTCTGTCAGCAGGAGGAGCAAGGCAAAGATATCATGGCTGCCTTGATGAACAAAAAAGAGTGTCAAAACAGGATGCTGTAGACTTAAAGCGGAAGGAGCTTAGTGACGAACTCCAAGGTCTGAAAAAGAAGAGGGCCACCATTGAGACAGATGTGTTTGCCCTCGAAAAATTTGCTGATGAATTGTCAGAGAAAGCAGAAAAAACAAGTTGTCTAACGTTCATTTCCAAATCAAACAGTTTCCGTCGGACAGCAAAGGAAAAAAGAGCTGCTCTGTTCAACATTGACAAGCAAATTGATGAAAAGCTTGCAGAAATGAAAAAGTGAAGTGTGTGTGTTTAAAAAGGGAAGGTTATGTCCTCCATGTGCGTTGTAAACTTAAGTGGGGTTAAAAAAATATTAAACTCTTAGTTGTGCATTCACTGTTCAATTTCCACTATTGCCCAATTAGTTGTTAATTTGCAGTTGCTGTGTTTTTTCAGGACACTGTTATGTATTTTATCCTGTCCTTCAAAGATCTTGCACTTTGTGTGTGTTTAAATAAATGTTTATTTTGTATTGAACCACATAAATTGTCATCCATTTTATTGTTAAACCTCTGAGGGTAAACTTTAACACATATTTTTATTCTTATAATGTCGACTGACATTTTCAGGAATACATAGTCATGGAAATGTGCCGAAAAGTCATGGAAAAGTATTGGTTAAAATGTGTATGAACCCTGCATTTAACTGATTTAAATAATAGGAATGTATAATTTTCTATGGGTATGCCAGGTTAAAGAGATGTGTTTTTAGTCTAGATTTAAACCGTCTCGGTTACTAACGTAACCTCGGTTCCCTGAGATGAGGGAACGAGTGTTGCGTAAGCCTTAGCTTACGCTACGGTAAAAGCCCCTTTTCTCGAGAAGATTGAAGCCAAAATGATCCTATAATTTAAAACGCACTTGCTGCAGCAGCAGACCTAAGCGAGACAGCTTAGCGCGCTTATTGGCTGCTCTGCGGCAACTGCTGCAACCTATGGAGAGGCAGCGGTGATGTACTGACCAATGAGGGCGCTTCGCACTCCTTGCATGTCACGGCCCGCCAAAACGGGTGTGGCCGAGGCTATATAAACCGCGCCCTACCATCGGTGCTTTGTTTTCATCGACTGAAGCGATAAAGTATCAGAGCACAAGCACGGCAAGGTTACGCAACACTCGTTCCCTCATCTCAGGTAGGGCTGCACGATTTGGGGAAAATGTCATATTGCGATAATTGAGGTCAATATTGCGATTGCGATATAATAAACAAATGGTTTCGTGAGTCAACTTGCAAAATAAATGCATACACAGATTAGTGATAATCTGCCTAAAGAAAAAAGTTATTTAGTCAAGAGCAGTGAGTGTTTTTCTCTGTTCCCTTTGTTCTTTGATTAACTTTAGCGACAGATATAATTAGTAGCTACTGTGTATTGTCCCTTTAATACCAGCCGCTGCTGTCAGAGACGCGGATCTCACACGTGCCTCATTCTCTCACGAGTCACTACTCTTCACGTTCATCATAAGACTACTCTTATGTTATGAAGATACTCGACAAAAAGACATTTTGGCATAATTGTGTGTGTTATTGTTCATTCAAGCTCGAAAGAGAACTGTATTCTGGCATGCTGTTTTGTGCGCACGCACGATATTAGCGCGAGTCTTGCTGTGTGTCACAGTCAGGACATTCACAGGCAGCTCGTTCTTTTTTGTCTTATCGTGCATGAATGGTTTAAAAGCATTTGCATGAATAAGAGCGGGATCATGTAACACTAGCCAAAGGATGCCAAAAATTAACAGATGCTGCGTTAATTGCGTTAACAGCGCTAATTTGTTTATTTAATATAAAATCGCAGCATTTTGTCATATAATCACGTAGGCTTGACATTGCGATATGATTAATCGTGCAGCACTAATCTCAGGGAACCGAGGTTACGTTAGTAACCGAGACGTTCCCTTTTGAGAGTACTCTCGTGTTGCGTAAGCCTTAGCTTACGCTACGGGAACCCTATGTAAAACGCTGTGCGTGCTCAAAAAAACTTCCTCAGTCAGCGTCCCAGGGCAAGTGCCCGGGGCTCATAAGACGAGTAAGCTAATGTGAATGAATGATGCTTAATACATAATAGTACGGACATGCCAGGTGTACTTCGGGCAAGTTACTGTAGCAACATGGTTAAACCGATAAAAGTCTAGCCTGTAAGACGGGGACTTCTAGGTTGTAAAACCTAATAAATGCAGACGGGGAGGCCCAGCCTGCCGCCATACAAATATCATGAAGTGAAATCCTACTGGACCAAGCCCAAGACGAGGCCATGCCTCTAGTAGAATGAGCTCTGACGCCCAGGGAGCAAGAGAGGCCTTTGGACGCGTAAGCCAATGAAATAGCATCGACTATCCAACGTGAAAGGCTCTGTTTTGTGGTAGCCAAACCTTTAGTGCGGCCACCAAAGGATACAAAGAGCTGTTCTGATTGTCTGAAACCAGCAGAACGCTCCACATAAATCCTAAGAGCCCTAACGGGGCAGAGAACGTTTGCGTCCCTTTCATCGTCAGCTGAAGGGAGAGCAGACAGGGAAATAACTTGCGCTCTGAAGGGAGTGGCAAGTATTTTAGGAACATAACCATGTCTCGGTTTAAGGATGACTTTCGTCATCCTTTTCGACTTTAGTCATTAGGTCCAAATTCAAGACAGGTAGCGCTCACAGAGAGCGCGTGCAGGTCACACACACGTTTGACTGAGGCGAGAGCCAACAGAAAAGCGGTTTTGAGTGAAAGATATTTCAGATCTATGGTCTGCATTGGTTCGAATGCGTCACCTTTCATGGCCTCCAGGACCGTGGAAAGGTCCCAAACGGGAACCGAAGGGGGTCGAGGGTGGTTTAACCTCCTAGCTCCCCTGAGGAAACGGACGACTAGATCTTTTCTCCCCAGTGACCGGCAAGACGCCGGCGTTACAAATGCCGCTATGGCTGACACATATACTTTGAGCGTGGAGGGGGATCTACTCGCGTCCAAAAGCTCTTGGAGGAAGGGGAGCACCTCCGATACTCCACAGCATTGTGGTTGTATGTTCCTCGCTGATCACCAGTTAGAGAACACTGACCACTTTAAAGCGTAGAGCCTTCTAGTAGAAGGAGCTCTGGCCTCTGTGATAGTGTTTAAAACTCCTTCTGGGAGGTTAACGGGTACCCGTTGAGGGCCCATACGTGCAAGGCCCACAGCTCGGGATGGGGATGCCAAAGCTTCCCTTTGGCCTGAGAGAGGAGGTCTCTCCTCACTGGGATCGGCCACGGAGGTGTTCCCGGTAGCTGCATCAGCTCCGGGAACCACATCTGGTTCCTCCAGAGCGGGGCTACTAGGAGCATCGCACATTTGGTCTCCCTGATAAGTTTGATCACCTGTAGTAATAACGAGATCGGTGGGAACGCATAAAGCGGACGCCTGGGCCAGTCGCGTCGTTGTTCTTCGTAAAGTAAATTGGGCAATGAGCATTGTCTTCTGAGGCGAAGAGGTCAACCTCTGCCCTGCCAAAGATGCTCCATAACAGCTGGATCACCTTGGGGTGAAGGGACCATTCCCCTGGGGGAATGTTGCCCCTGGATAGCATGTCTGGACCCAGGTTTAGGATGCCTGGAACGTGCGCCGCTCTCAGCGAGCGCAGATTGTGCTGAGCCCACACAAGGAGGCGTTTGGCCCTGGTGTACAGGCTCCGAGATCTGATGCCGCCTTGGTGGTTTATGTAGGACACCACCGCCATGTTGTCCGTACGGACTAAGACATGGTGACCTCGCAAGTATGGGAGAAAAACCTCCAGAGCTAACTCGACAGCTCTCATCTCTAGACAAGTTTGTGTAGGCATTTCTCAGGGCCTGACCAGAGGCCGGAAGTGGGCCTGCCCTCGAACAGGGCGCCCCAACCGAGGTTGGAAGCATCTGTCGAGAATACTTTTAGCTTCAAGCTCGTCCCTATGTCGACATCTGACTGGTACCAGCTGGCTGTCTTCCAAGGTTCCAGGGCTTCGATACAGCCCTCGGTCACCCTGAGGCGAAAACGACCCACTGCCCAAGCGTGAGATGGGACTCTGGGTTTTAGCCAGTACTGGAGGGGTCGCATTTGTAGCAGACCCAGCTGAAGTACTGCTGAAGCCGACGCCATGCGACCCAGGATCCTCTGCAACATTTTGAGAGGAGTGACGTAGCCAATTTTGAATGACGCTGCTAGGTGTTGGATGGAGAGCGCGCGCTGTGTTGTAAGCCGCGCTTTCATCGACGCAGAGTCTAATTCTGTTCCCAGAAAGGAAATGCTCTGGCTGGGTGACAGCGAGCTCTTGGTCAGATTGATTTTGAGACCCAAATTCTGCAAATGACTGAGAAGCAGAACTTTGTGAGTCATCAGTTCCGTCTTTGACTGGGCTATAATTAGCCAGTCATCTAGATAGTTCAGTATTCACATACCCTGTCATCTCAGGGGAGCGAGCGCCGCGTCCATGCACTTTGTGAATGTACGAGGTGCTAAAGACAGGCCAAACGGAAGGACCGTGTACTGATAAGCCCGGCCCTCGAAGGTGAATCTCAAGAAAGGCCTGTGGCGGGGCGCTATTTGTATCTGAAAATACGCGTCTTTCAGGTCTACCAGTATAAACCAGTCTCCCGGGGGAATTTGCGCAAGAATTTGTCTGGTCGTCAGCATTTTGAACGAACGCCTCATAAGCGCTTTGTTCAATTGTCTGAGATCTAAGATGGGTCGGAGACCGCCATCCTTCTTTGGAACGAGAAAATAGCGGCTGTAGAAACCTGACTCGCTCTGTGAGAGAGGAACGGTTTCTACCGCACCTTTTCTCAGCAGTTTCGCTATCTCGGTGCGAAGTAGGTGTGCTACTCCGTCTTTCACCGTAGTTTCGACTATGGCTCGAAAGCGCGGGGGTCTGCGAGCGAACTGCAGCGAATAGCCTTGTTTGACTATGTTTAACACCCATTCTGACATGCCCGGGATGATTTCCCATGCTTTTGCAGACAAGGCTAGGGGCAGAATGATATCTGGGCTCGGATCGCTGTGTGATGGGGATCCGGTGGCCTGATTGACTCGTGCTTGTGACACTGTACATACAGCACTTATGTGAGAAGGCGCGTGTTGAGTAACGGGCGCCTGGTTTACACATGATACACTCGCCACGAGAGTGGGGAAGTTTTTTATTAGTGGGGGCCCTAGGTGTGTGTGTGACACTGAATGGGCAGTGTTTATGAGTGGGGTGAGCACTGAATAGTGGGCACAGTTCCTACATTTAGAACACAGTCGGCGTGAGCCAGATACAAAACAGAAATGTTTCTCTTTTTGAGATTTATTTGGGTCGCCGTAAAAACGGCGTTTGTGTGCAGGCGTGCAAGTTGTGTAACAGGCTCGTGTACTGCAATATAGACATCTCCGGTCGCCTCTGGTAAGGGAACTGTGAGAAGCGTGCGCGGGTTCTTCGACGGTGGTCCGGCCGCGGCGGGACTTAACCGTCGTCGTTTGCCCCCCGTGGCTAGGAGGGTTTCGGAGGCTCAGGGTCTAGCACAATCTTTGGCCTCGGGCCCCGTGGGGGAGGTGGTCTGCGGCGGCTAGACGAGCGTGAGCGCTGGTGAGCCTCAGCGGGTGGATGGCGCTGAAAAGCTGGCGGCTGAGGCGGAGGCCTTGAAGTCTGAGCAGGCGGCTGTTTCTTTGAGCGGCCTGAAGCAGAGCTCGAGCGCTTAGGCAGGAAGTGTCGCAAGGCCTGTGACACTTTCTGTGCCTCAGAGAAGCGTTCCGCGAAGCCCTTGACAGACAGACCGGATGGCGAGATGGGCGAGTCCAGAAAGGAAGCCCTGTCCGCGTCCTACATATCTGTTAGTGTCAGCCACAGATGTCGCTCCAAAACAGTCAGGACCGCCATATTCCTACCGATAGCCTGAGCGGTGGTCTTTGTAGCTCGCAGGGCTAAGTCAGTAGCGCTTCTCAGGTCTCTGAACGCCTCTTGATTCGGGCTAACCTCGTCCAGTGTGCGGAGAAGGTTAGCCTGAAACACTTGAAGCACCGCCATCGTGTGGAGTGCTGACGCAGCCTGACCGGCGGCGGCGTAGGCGCGACCGGTGAGGGCTGAGGTAGTCCGGCAGGCTTTAGAGGGGTGAGCGGCCTTAGACTGCCATCTGGTGGAGGGCGGGCAAAGGTGCGTGGAGACAGCCTCTTCGATGGGGGGGGAGATGCTGGTAGCCCTTTTCCTGAGCGCCGTCGACAACGGAGAGCGCTGAGGAAACGGTGATTTTCAGCCTGGCGGAATACGGAGCCTTCCATGATTTAGTGAGTTTGTCATGGAGTTCCGGCAGGAACGGGCCGGGCCTTTGCTGAGGGGCCTGGCGGCTTCCTTGCAGAAACCACTCGTCGAGCCTGTTGCGCGTTGGTTCGGCGGGTGTAGACCACTCGAGGCCGAGGTCCTCCACGGCCTTAGCCAACACGCAGATGAGTTCAGCATCCGTACTGGCTCTTACCCCGCTGGTACTGGCCTGGGTTGAGGGGGAGGGGTCCGGAATGGAGCCCGACCAGTCCCCACTATCCGAGGCGGCGAGAGAGCAGCTGTCGTCGTCGGCCTCATCACCCTCTGGTCCACCGAAAGTGATGGGAGCGGCCGCGGAAACTGCCGGGCGCTGGCCATCCATAAACGAGACCGGTGAGGGCGAATCAGTGGGCGAGGCACGCAGGGATCCAACCGGCGTGAGCTCGCGAGGCACTGAGGCTTCCGGTGCTCTCTGGGAGCGGCGCTTTTTACAGCGCGGCCCTCGAGAGAGTGAAGGAAGTGTATCGTTGCCAAAGATGGCTAACCGAGCCCGCAGGGTCGGTAAGTCCAACATATCACACTCCGGGCAGCCGCCTTTAGAGAGCGCGATGTCAGCGTGGTCCTTTCCCAGGCAGGAGACGCAAAGGATGTGGCGGTCTCCAGCCGTGAGGGGGGCTCGGCATGAGCTGCTGTTGAGGCGGGGCATTTGAAACAACGCCCGCAAATTTGCTCTTTTAGGAGAAAAGCTTTAAAAGGATATGTGCGCGCCGGATAGCGCAGCTGAGACGGCGGCTGAAGGAGGTATCCAAGACGGCTTCCTCAGTCCTGCAGTGCAGTGGCTCGTCCCGCTGAAGTGCTGTGTCGACGGCGTGAGGCTTCTTCCAGAGTCAGCGAAGAGAATCCTACGCTGAAAGGAGATGAAATCAAATAGGGCGCAGTTTATATAGCCTCGGCCACATCCGTTTTGGCGGGCCGTGACGTGCAAGGAGCGCAAAGCGCCCTCATTGGTCAGTACGTCACCGCTGCCTCTCCATAGGTTGCAGCAGTTGCCGCAGAGCAGCCAATAAGCGCGCTAAGCTGCCTCGCTTAGGTCTGCTGCTGCAGCAAGTGCGTTTTAAATTATTACAAATTATAGGATAATTTTGGCTTCAATCTTCTCGAGAAAAGGGGCTTTCCCGTAGCGTAAGCTAAGGCTTACGCAACACGAGAGTACTCTCGAAAAGGGAATGACAGAGTGTTGTCTGCTTCCCAGACAATGTTAGGGAAAATAAATGCTGTTCTTTTGAACGTTCTATTCAAGAAAGAAAATGTGCATCACAGTTTCTACAAAAATATTAAGCAGCACAACTATTTTCAACATTGATAATGAATTTAATATTTACTGAATACACTGAATATTTCACAATATTACTGTTTTTACTATATTTTTTGTCCCTGTGGTGAAAATCATGCTTTTTTCATATTAAATTATAAAAAAAAATTATATATGTCATTTTGGTGATTAAAGCCTGGAACACACCAAGCCGACGGTCGGCCGTCGGGCAGTTTCCGTGTGTCGGCCGACTAAATCTTCTCAGTGTGTTCCGCACCGTCGGCTGAAATTGGTCCTTGTCGGCTTTGTAACGGCCGATTCGACATGTTGAATCGGCGTCGGGCCGTCGGTGAAAGAGGGAACTCTGATTGGCTGTTCAGCTTAGTGAACGAGGCAGTGCACGAGAATAATAGCAAAACAGCGAGCAAAGTCAAAACGGTAGATAGAAAGCTGTTCTAATGATATGTAATCTTACCTGAGTGTTCCTTGGCGCATATTTCAATATTAACACGAGAGGAGTGGAATAAAGAAAGTGTTTAGCAGGATTGATATTCAAAACGGTAAGCACGCACTGCTTTGTTTACGGTTAGTGTATCTGCAGCGTCGGTTTCTCTTTTTGAATGATGAATATAGACAGATATAGATGAATATATCTGCAGAAATAGACAGTTGTCTCATTTACACGCAGGTGCAGAACGCGCATTCTAGCTAACAATCGGAAGTAGTTCTTTCGGTGTGTTCAAGTGCAGCTTTTAACCCCGACGCGAGGCAACAACACAGTCGGCTTTCATCAGCGCTAGTTTGTCGGCGTCGGCTTGGTGTGTTCCAGGCTTAAGGGTACAATTATTGACTACAGGGGGACTTTAAATAAATGCAGCCTTGTTAAACAAAAGAGACAAAAAGATGAAAACTGACCTTAAACTTTTAACAGTAGTGTATATTTAACCATTTAAATGTAAATAAAGGGAGAAATTTGCATTAAACTTTTTTTATACTGTACAAATTAAAATAATCTTATAGATACAATCTAAATATTTGATTCTTCTTTTTCAACATTTTCATCTGCAGGTAGTGGGGACATACTGTAATGGATGGCAGTGTACCATGGCGACGACATAGCCCATCCCTGGACAGGTGTTTCAGTTTGCAAAATAGCAGAAATGGGATCTTTACACCCAATTTGAAGTGAAGTGAGTGCGCATTTACATGGAGGATATCCCGTGACCCCAGCATAATGACTTGCAGACTACAGGTGGGCTCGCTCCTGAGTGGCACTGATGGTCCCTATAAACACACTTTATCACACTCCTCTCCTCTCCTACAGGCTCTCTGGATACTACTAATGAGTCAGCAAACCATTTAAGTCACAACGTTGAAAATTAAAAGTTTAACAGGAATGTTGTTTGCATCTTTTAGATGAAAAATAATCTTACAAAGAGTTTTGTTTGGAGTGCGAAGACTTGCGTTCATACACATTTTGGTAATGAAAGACATGATTGAAAACAAAGACTATAGATATAGAAAGACAGTTCACTCCCATTACTTTGAATGGGAGAAGTGCATATGGCAGAATACGTCCCATCTTCTAAGTAAAAGAGCCAATCGCTGATTGGTATAGCGGTCATAACATCACTGTGTCACTAATAGAAACCTGAGACTCGCGCTTAGGACTTCACATGTTCATTGGGTGGTCTGGCCTGAAAAATACGCTTTTTTTAACACTATTTGAGCATTAGACAACATTTATGGGATAGTTCGTCAGATTTTGTTGCTGATTTGAAATATATTATTTAATTATGAGTTCGTTAAGCAGTTTTTGAGATTTCATGATTCCCCCATTCAAATAGATAGGACTTGGTCTTGGATGCCCAAAAATAGCTGTCCGGATGCGTTGCAAATATGGCTGCAGAGTGAACAGACTTTCCTTGAAAGGAACTTTGTTGAAAATCACTTTCTTTAACTGTAGTGACTTTAAACCTTAAATTTCAGGACAACCAAATTTTGAGAGTTCATATGTGCTGTATGAACAAGACTAATGTGTATGACTTGTTAACTCATGTTATCTTTGTATGCATACATAGTATGTATTATCATAATATATATATGAGGAGTATACGTCGTAAGATACTCTTTGCTGTCAATTAAAAATGTTAAGGCTGCTGTCATCCTTTGTCAGCTAAATCTCCTATGCTCACCAAGGTTGCATTTATTTGATCAAAAACACAGTAAACCAGTAATAATGTGAAATATTATATACTGTTATAATAACTGTTTCTATTTTAATATATTGTAAAATGTCATTTATTACTTTGATGGCAAAGCTGAATTTTCAGCATCATTACTCCAGTCTTTGGTGTCACACGATCCTTTGCTGATTTGCTGCTCAAGAAATATTTCTTTTTATTATCAATGAACTTTTTTTTTCTTTTTTTTTTTTGCCTTTTCAGGATTCTTTAATGAATAGAAAATTAAAAAGAACAACATTTAATTGAAATATAATTATTTGTAACATTATGATATGTCTTTACTGTCTAAAACTAGATTAAAGTCGCATCTCTTCAGCCAGGCATTCATATAATCCTACAGTTCAAACTACAATCCGGCCTCTAGCTCATAAATGCCAGAGGAGAACTGGCCCCCGACTGAGCCTGGGTTCTCCCAAGGTTTTTTTTTCTCCATTAGGTCACCTGATGGAGTTTTAGGACACCATTAGGTCACTTGATGGAGTTTTTCGGTTCCTTGCCACTGTTGCCTTTGGCTTGCTCAGTTGGGGATATTTTGGGGATATTTAATTTAATTTTATCAATCAATAAATTCCTCTTGAAAAAAACTTTGTTGTATTATTTTAATTTAATACTGTGAAGCTGCTTTGATACAATCTGTATTGTGAAAAGCGCTATACAAATAAACTTGACTTGACTTGACTTACTGTCACTTTTCATAAATTGAATGCATCCTTGCTGAATAAAAGATAACATTTCTTTCAAAATAATAAAACGTATTAGGCTACGTTCACACGGCACGCTTAAGGCCCTTGCACACTGAGTCCGAAATTCGCGTCCGAAATTTTCGCACATTAAAAAATAAATACGACCTCACGTTATGTCAATCATGCTTGTACACTGCCTCCGAAACTTTCGTCCAAAAAAAAAAAAAAAAAAAATTCAAATCAGGTCCGATTTTCTGCGTTTTTCGCATCCGTAGCAATCATTTTGAATGGTGTTTTTACAATTCAAAGCCACCGAATCACGAAAGCGAAAAAACGCATGCGATAATTTCGGACTCTGTGTGCAAGGGCCTTTAGTGCTCAGTTCTGATGTATTGCTTAGGCTGTTCACAATTATTTTTTTATTTTTTTTATGTGGCCAATATCAGATTCAGGGTTGCCAAGTCCTCGGTTTTCCCACGTAATTGGTCTACTTTTACACTGTTGCTGCGTGGTGTTGTTTTTTAGTGCGCGTGTTGAAGCGACCCCCCACGCACAAACACACACAAACTCGATTATTACGTATTTTAAATAAAAGAATTGGGCTAGTTCGAGTGTGAATAGATCACGGGTCCTGAACTGGCCCAAATGTGCAAAAGAACAATAACAAAGACAGCATGCAGCACGGAATTAAAACATGGAAGTAAAAGCAGAGGTTACTGAAGTCAGCATTTACACGTTCATTTATAAGGCAGGCAATAAGGAGGACGCAGACGAGAATAAGATGATAGAGAACAGCGTTTTTGATTTAGGACCACATGTGGAAGAGACCCAAATAAGAGTCGAAAAGATCAGATTAAATGTGAATCACATATGAGCAAAAAAAATTGGGCCACTTTTGCCTGCAGTCTGAACATAGCCTTACTGAGCCCAATCTTTTGAACAGTAGTGTAGTTTTTGGCAACAAAGTTTTAATATTTAATCTTGCCCTATTACTGTGCCTTACATCAGTGTCTCAATCTACATGTTTCTATAAAGTGTAGCCACCTATTAAATATAGCACTCATGTGATGAGTGTGAGATCATGCTGTCATTGACTAACTGTACCACCGATTCATGAGGCAGCACGAGGCTACTGTAAGCTCAATAGCGTGTCGTTTTTCCCGCCCTTTCTTCTCCTACACCCTTTCTCTCATTCTCGGTCTCCATCCCTCATCCCAAGGCATATGTTGGCCATCTGAGGAGTAGTTTGGCAGGCGTGGCAGAGGCTTGTGGTATTCCCGCACTGTGACTACAAAAGGGAAACATGGCAGGCAGTGTAAGCCAGCACTGAAAACAGCTGTTCACGCATCCTTTCTCCTTTTAATGACACTTCCGCGGCTGCCCACGGGCAGCTCCAGCTCTGAGTACAACAGCTACTTTTTCCCCTAAGTAAAAACGCTGTCTGTGTTTAATTGTTGGCAGATTTCTCTCTCTCTCTCTCTCTCTCTCTCTCTCTCTCTCTCTCTCTCTCTCTCTCTCTCTCTCTCTCTCTCTCTCTCTCTCTCTCTCTCTCTCTCTCTCTCTCTCTCTCTCTCTCTCTCTCTCTCTCTCTTATCCAGCGATGGGTTAAGGGTGTTTTTTAGAGAGTAAAGAAGCCTTAAGATCTTCTGTAATGTATTTGGTCCCAGAACAATACTGAGATACAAAGTTTAAAATTCTTCTCTGATCCTTACAGCATTGTGGAATTTGCCTGCCACATTTTGTCTGAGACATTCTGAGCTCATGGTTTGGTCCCATATTATCAGGTGTCTTCAATTTAAAAATAAATGTGTACAATATACTTATTGTGTTTGATGCTTTGCAAAACACTTTTACTGCTATTGAGGTGAGATACGGGTATGGTTTGGGACAGTTTCATGGTATGGTTAGTTTTAAGGGTGGGTTAAGGGGTAAGGGAAGGGTCAACAATGTAATTATACATGTAATTACAGTAATTAATAACAGCTGTTATTTTATGCATATGATATTTTTAAATATAAGTACAATGTAAAATGTGTATGCATATAGTAAGTTTATGGTATTAAATGATTCATTTAAATATGATATTGTTGTTAATGATAATGTAACTTTTAGAAAGTATCCTACACTGATGTTCACATAATAAACAGTAAATATAAAAACCTAAAGCAGGTGATATGAGATTGCCGTGGTATTGCTTTGGAACAAATCCAGATATTTGTGTCATTTTGTCAGTCTTCAGTTTAGTCTTCCATGTGGGTTTTCAAAGTTGCAACAGTGCAGTCCTATTTGATAGCCTGTCTGCTTGGACATCAGTAGATGTTGTTGACTAAGGAAAAATGTTGAGCTGTTTGACGTCCAGCTTTAAAGCATTTTAGACCTGTCGTTGCTGATGTTTAGAGGCAGCACCGGCTCAGACGATGAGTTTATGTGAGCTAGAGAGAGAGAGAGAGAGAGAGAGAGAGAGAGAGAGAGAGAGAGAGAAGGTTATCTTTGGGGACTGCATCATATGAATGTCAAATCTGTCATCCAGCCTTTTAATTGGTGGTCATTAATCATGCACTGTCCTGCAGTGAACAGGCCTGTGTTCAGACTCCTGAAGGTTTGGCCTGGCCTTGCTTTCTATGCATGTGTGCAACTTTCTCTAATCTTTCTGAGACGAATATTAATTTTGAATGATTAATGCATTTTTTTTTTTTTTGTTTTTTTTTTTTTGTCTCATGGCAATTTAAATGCATTTTTTTAATGGACACTGCTAACTAATTGACAATCTCTACAGCTGTACCTAAAGTCAAAGTTCCTGATCATAGTTTAGAAGCCAGCAATTATCCTCCATAATGAACAGAGCTATGTTAAAGGTGATGTGTTCTAAAATGTATTCTTTAAATGCATTTCACATTGCATTGACACATGTATTAAAGCCTTTTAGTTCAGTGGTATAAATTTCAGAGTTCAGGCCGATATCATGACCCTCAACTCAGCACAATAGATCCTTTGAGCAGATAATCCATAGAAGCTGATTTGTGAGTCATCATGGGGTGAATTAAACCCAATCATGTCTGAATTAATCATTTCTGCTCTCCCACAATAAACCACTGGACTGAGATTGACTTAAACATTTGAGTCTTGCCTTTTTCTTTTAAGGTGTCTTAAACCTTAAACCCTCAACCTTAAAGTATCTCAAACCTTAAAGCACAGGGTTTAAAATAGTCATATTGTCCAGATTTATGTGTGGATTTTAATTAAATAAAATTGTATTTTATGTATTTATATATTTTTGTGTGGTTTTGATTATTTAAAAAAAAAAAAAAAAAAAAAAAAAGGTTTAGTTTGTTTTAAATAATTTTATTTTATTTCAGTATTTTTAAGAGTTGACTTGGCAAAGACAGAAGGACTCATCTTTAAAATGTGTTAGGAAATTAAAGATCTGAATTAGATGATTCATGTTAGTAGACCCAGCTGCGCTTACTCAGGTAGTTAATTGTAAGGTAACACCACCGCTGAATTCCACTGTGCAATGTTTGGAATGTAATTATGAAAAAAGTCATCAATCATATTTTAGTCCACTCTTCTCACCTTCTCACCCAACTGAGTTTCACCTCTGTCCAGCGAAAAGATTTTGGAAATTAAAAAAATTGAAATAACATTCCCTCAAAGACTTCTTTTTCCTCTCTGCTTTTATAAGACGTTACCTAGTTGGAATGTTGGACATATTATGGTTATGAATACCTGCTCTTGTTATTAGCTGAGAGAGTTTCTAATGTGTGAGGTGGTGCATAGCTCTGGCTTTAGGGTGGTCAGCCAAGGGTCAGATCTCATGATGGCTGAGCAGATACCTGCCCATTATTTGTATTCAATTACCGTTATGAACTGTGTAAATAAAAATCTAATGCCATTTATTGAATAAACACAAATGCAGTTAGTTCCAATTTCAGTACATCTCTGTCATACCATGTGAATGGTAAAGAGAAATGTCACACATGAGGACATCTGAAATGAAGATTAGTTGAAGTACAGAACCATTACAAAGAAAGGAGTCAGAGAAGTGATGAGGAGACATTAATCATGAGCTCTGAGTGTGGTTCGCACACACACACGCACACTCACTCACTCTCACACGTGTAACACCATGTACAGACTCACACACTCAGAGTACACTGAACTCTTTTGAGTACTTTATTATGGTTTTCACTCACATTTTCATTTAAAATCTGCATGTTTTGGCTACATGATCATTTACCATTCTACACAAACTGCACATTGAGAAACTTGTGGCTCTGAGCGCAACCCATGTGACTGTAGTAATTGAGCTGGTACCTCAGGGAGGTGTGTGTGTTTGGTGAAAGGTTGGAAGGGTCATGCATAGTCAGATGCACAACAGTTGGTCCATTGTGCTGAACATGTATCAGATTTTTATGACTCAGATATAAATAATATACATGGCATTTTATAACTCAATCATGTTAACTAAGATTTTGAGATTCTCTATACCATAGGCCGAGGGTGAACCAACTCCAGGGTAAGGCCAAGGAGATGCACTTCTTCTTTAATAACATTTAAATAGAATGTCATGAAATAGTTTCAAGTTACGGGTCGTCTAGCAACAGCTACACATCCCAGCATAAATGCTCACAATAACTTATTTGTTATTTAAGCTCACAAACCACTATAATTTGAACAGAAAAGCAAGCATACTTTGTGTGATTTAGCATATCGGCCAATTTGAATAATAAATAACCATTGCCTTACCCAATGCAGCAAAACAAAAGTTTTATTCAAATTCTGAATGGATTATATATCGTCTAGAAAGCACTCATAGAGCGCTCCCTTTATAATCACTAAAAAGATGCCACTCATCTCAATTCATCGTAATCTCACAAAGTTCCGGTATAATCAATGAAGCTGACTGCACATTGAATCTCTTATTTAGCCTACATAATGTCTACACTTTGTTTTAAGTTAACTTATAAAGGGACAAAGACTACGGCATTTTGAGAGGTGAGTGGATTCTAACTAAAACACGTCCGTTTATAATTGGCTACAGTACATTGGTCAACCCTGCAAAACCTTAGAAACCTTTGATACACTCAAGAGCGCAAACACCAAATCCGTTTCTCCAATATGCTATTATTACAGAGAAAACTGACCCTAGACCAGCAGTTATGGGCAGCTTTTCCCTTTAAAAGCAATCATAAGCAGCAGCAAGCAAAATTCCAGGCTAGTCTTAAATTTGTGGCTTGGCCAGGGGAAGGCTAAGCCATGTCCAACCTTACACATAATCCGCCTATGCTCTATGTCCTTTATGTCTGTGGGCCCAGAGACCCCAGTGATGTAATGGCTATATAAAATAAAATAAAATATAAAATGATACTATATCATTAAATATAATGGTCTTCTGACCTAATTAAAATCCAATAGACAGATAATATGTCATTTCACTTAAAAAAAAAGAAGAAAAAAAAAGCCTTTAGCTCAAGAAAAGCCTCTTGTCCTGCAGTAGTTTCTGTTTGGGGTCAAACTGATATAACATAAAATAAATAAGACAATTGTCATGAGTGCATTTCTATAGTGTGTCCGTGTCTTTCAGAAAATCTTACCATGTACAAATTAATTGCATTTATTAATGTTTTGGGTCTCTGAGACCCCAAACGTAATTCATTCAAAGTGAATGTTTAATCCATGTGGAAACTGTTTTCATAAGATTAGGAGATGTCATTAAGTATCAACCTGGCTTCAATGCTTATAATGTTTTTGAGCTATTCAAATTTCCTCAGGCCCCAAACAGAACATGAGGACCCTGAAGATGACCACTACTGAGTCATCTGACTGATTGTTGTCTGAGTGCATGTATGAGTAAATGGAGGGCTTGAGAAAATAAGAAAAAGATAGATGGCCGAATGTGTGTGCATGTGTTTAAGAGCGAGCGAGTTCATTTTGGGGTTAATTTTCCATTCATTTTTCATTTTTGTGATCATTTCTAATCACTGGCCTGATGAGAGCAGCCTCTGGGCAGTTTGATAACTGTTATTCCATAGTGAATAGCCTCCATTTTTAAACAGAGGATGTTATGATAGCTGGGGTCAAATGGAGAGGTCACTCTTCATTCAGATAAAAGGAGGAGGAAATGACACGTTAATGGCCACTGCCTGTCATGGTGGTCCCACACAGAGTCATCCAGCTGTTGCTTGGGTCAAGCAGAGAATCACGGGTAAAGTGTAAAATGTCTTCCAATGCCCTGTTTCACAAGGGTTTTGTATAACAAGTTTCTTTTGAATATGAAGCTTCTTGTTTTGGTGATATCCAATATCTAAGCATCCTAAAAGACAATGTGAACATCTCTTATTATAGATCAGTGGTTGCTACTGGCCAAGCAAAAAAATGGTTACAGGTCTATTCTATTTGGTGCATACATTTTTTCAAAAAAGAAATTAAAGGGATAGTTCACCCAAAAATTTAAATTCTGCCATTAATAACTCATCTATTGACAGCTGTTGAATTAACACTTTGAAGGCCCAAAAAGGTAGGAAAGACATCATTAAAATAGTCCATGTGACTACACAGGGTGTCCGCGCGGTAGTAAAAGGTAGTAAAAGTAGTAAAAATAATCTACCAAAATTAAGGCCCTTGAAAGGTAGTAAAAGGTAACAAACGCAATTTGACTTGGTAGTAAATTTTTCATCACCACCTCAATATATGAGTTTCCATTTTTTTTTGCTTAATATTTGTCTCCATATATTTTAACTTCATCTAGCATAATTAAAAAATATATATACGGTGCTAACAGGACCTGACGGGCTCGACATTAACGCTTGTCCGGGACAAGTGGATTTTTTGAAGGGACAAGTAAAAGAGAATTTTACTTGCCCGACCGGACAAGTAGCCTAATTAAACGTCAATAACAAAAAATGAATAAATAACTAGGGAATCACTAAAATGAGAGAATGATTCTGATTGTATTTATATTTATTGTAAGTTGCGATCGATAGTGGATGTATTAGGCTACTGACGGTAACAAGGTTGCGCTGTTGAGGCTCGCGCAGCCTCTCGAGGAGAAATCCAAACAAATGTAAACTCAGTTTAAACTCAGTTAACAACATAACGTTACTGCCAGTGCCAAAATTCAAAATGTGTTTTAATATTTTTAACATATGATACAGTTTAGCAACCTCACACGACGAGTGCTGTTTTCTTGAGTACCATCACGACTGAAAATGTGACATTGCTTTTGATACAACAGTTCATTTTAGACACAATATTGACTGTTTTTGTTCTGTTTCAGCAGCAAAAATAGTTCCAAACGCATCTCACAGCAACACTTAACCGTGTTTCATTACTGAATGATTCAGCGTTTTGAACGAATTGGCTGAGTCAAAGATTCAATGTCCCATTCATAAACATGTCTCATTCTTGAATGAATCAGTTGTTTGAACGAATCGTTTGAATGAATGACTCAATGACTCGCTCATTAAGACGGTCGCCTGACGCCTCCTACTGGCGGTTTACTTTCATGTTTAAAAGTATCATTCTTTCCAACGTTTCTTATTTGTATATTCAAAAATATTTTAAACGATCTCATATTCATAACATTATTTAATGCAGTTGTACATTTTCAGTGTAAATGATTTAATTTGATCAGCCCTTCCTAGGGTAACAACAGCCCTATATTATCTTAATAGGCTATTCCAATTTAATCTATTGATAAAATTTAAAACTAAAGATTAAGCATACATTGAATAAGATTTGGGGGGTGGGGGGTGGCCCTTTAAAGGTGCAGATATGACAATATGCAGATTTAAATATATCAGAGCTGATTTATCACAGATGAGGATATTTCTTCAGAATAAATTATATTTACAGCACACACACACACCAAAAACATTCCGGACAAGCAACTTTTTTACTCGGACAAGTGAATGACACATTTACTTGTCCAGAGGACAAGCACATGAAAAGGCTTAATGTCGAGCCCTGAGTGAGTCAGAGTTGATAGCAATGACAAAGTGCCAAGGTTATTATTCGCCTTATTAGGGCTAAGGGCTATGGTTAGGATAACTCAAGGGCTAGGGTTAAGATAAGGACAACTGAAACTCAACTCGACACTACAAAAAAAAACATAATTGACAATGACAATAGGCCTACTTAATGATAACAATTAAACATTAGTGTACCTAATATGTATGATGGGTGTGACAGTGTCACACTTGGTGCTTTACATACCCCGCCCACCCCACCACACCCCCAAAAAAAGGGCTGCTGCTTGATGTCGTGATGGTAGTAAAAAATATTGTGGAGGTGGTAAAAAAGGTAGTAAAAGGTAGTAAATTCATCTCTATGATTCCTGCATATACCCTGCTACAGTGGTTCAACCTTAATTTTATGAGGCAACGAGAATACTTTTTGTGTGCCAAAAAACAAAATAACGACTTTATTCAACAATTTCTTCTTTTCCGTATCAGTCTCCGACAAACTGTCCCTTTTTATTCAGCAAGGACACGTTATATTGATCAAAAGTGACATACAAACATTTATGATGTCACAAATATTTCTGTTTTAAGGTTTTTGTTTACTATGCTATTTATTTGTCTGATCAATGGGAGATGGGGGGGAGTGTTTGGGTGACCTGTTTGGAAACAGTCATCATTTTTACAATTCCGTTTGGTGCTGCTAGTGACGGAAATTACAAAGTTCACTTTTAATTCAGCTAACTACAGGCTTGAGGTTTGAGAGGTTGAATAAATGTAACTTCAGTTATGCTCATCATGTGCCATGTGAAGTCTTAATAGTATAGCTGTGGTGTTATTATCTTTGGGATAATTAGATGCACACATCTGCGTGTCTCTATTCTGATATACGTGTGTGTGCATGGACATAGACACAAACACATGCATACTTACGACCTACAGGCCTGCCTATTTACAGCCCCATATGCACAATTACATCAGACAAATGAAAGGCTTCAGTTTGTTATTATGGTTCAGTTATTTTGGTTTGTTGTATATGCAGTCTTTAATATCACCAACTTTAGCAAACGTACTGTACACACTCACAGCACGGCCGGCTAAAACGCCACCGTCTCCGTGCAGCAGCCACAGACATACCATAATAATCATCCCCTATCCAGGCCTGCGGGGGGCATTCCCCCTTCCTCCCTGCTCTATGATGTGTTGAGTGCCGTCCTAATCAAAAATCAATGCCCCCACTTGAGCTGGCCAGCCTGGCCTCATGTCAGCCGCTTATGTAATCTGATAATATCAATCATAACTGCGTTGGAGGCCATCCGTCTAGTTCCCACTGCTCTGGGGTCGTGCGGGGGGAAGTTGTGTCTCCCGAGCCATCAATTATTGCTTATTATGGGCTGTGGCTCAGGCAGAGAGCAGAGGAGCTGCTCCTCCATAAATAATATTAACAGCATCACCCCCATCAATCAATAGTTGTACAGTTGTACAGCAGCAGAGTTAATGGTCTCTCTCTCTCTCTCTCTCTCTCTCTCTCTCTCTCTCTCTCTCTCTCTCTCTCTCTCTCTCTCTCTCTCTCTCTCTCACACACACTCTTCATCTTTTTCTCTCTCAATTCCCTCTCAGCCAAGATCAATGTGTGTGGCTCCTCTGTTGTACTTAAAGTAGGTAAACTGGGTAAATCTAACCCCTCTGTTGCGCTGGGGAGGTGGTAGCCGATGAACGTGATCAAAAAGG
The DNA here is from genome assembly GCF_965113295.1 of Leuciscus leuciscus. Taxonomy (NCBI): domain Eukaryota; kingdom Metazoa; phylum Chordata; class Actinopteri; order Cypriniformes; family Leuciscidae; genus Leuciscus; species Leuciscus leuciscus. The sequence goes on along the minus strand of NC_138726.1, from coordinate 36,159,421 downwards.
ACGGTGATGGGACTTGCCAGTCTCTCTCTGTTGCGCTGTCTCCGTCTGTCAGTCAGCCTGTCTGTCTCTCTCCCACCCTCTCTGGTCACTGCTAAAATCATGATGGCTGTTTCTCTGTCATGAATAAGATGATCCTCTTAGTCTAGTTTTTCCAAATCGACTTGTTGACTAATTAGTCTTGAGGAAACTGAATAATTAGGTTGGTTTTGAGTTCACCTGACTTTTTTTCCCCATAGCATTTTTACATTGTGAAAGTTGTTTTGTTATAGCACCATCTTTGTTTCTATCAATTTAACAATTTTGCTAATTTTTACTCAATTTGATAAATTGTTAAAGTTTCTGCTCTATTTGCTTCATTATTAATGAAATACAAAAGTGCAATGAATTTTATTTTATTTTTCTTAAACTATTAAGGCAATTCTGCTTGAGAGTAAGATACGTATTTTTGGATGTAGCAATGGTGCATTAGGAGGCAGATTCACAATTTTTGAGATGAGGGACAAGTTACAATTCAATTCACTGCATGATTATTGTCTCCAAAAAATACAGTAACAATATTATCGTGATGTCTATAGAATGTTTGGAGAAAAAAAAAATCAATCTCTGTGAGACCTTGAGATTCTTTTTGCTTTACAGGGCAGGGACGAAACTATTTTATTTAGCACTGAAAAACTTTCACTAGTGTCAGCAGAGGCCGCCGCAAGCATCGGTCGCGCCGCCATGTTCGCCCGCGACCATGTGTTGTTCATTGTTCTTGTGATACTAGTGGATAGTAAATCAAAAGTTGATGCTTCAAAAACCATGCAAAGCAATCACGACGGTTACCCATAAAACCCCAGAGAATGAATCAATGTTTTCTGAAGCGAAATGATAGGTGTGTGTGAAAAAAAAAAAAAAAGATATTTTAAACTTTTTAAACTGCATCACTTCCAGCCAACTGGCACGTTCATGAGTTCACGTAAACGTCAGCATGTTGTGTTGTTAGCGTGACTTAAAGGTATAGCGGAGGATCTTTCCAAATTTTAGATAAGACCCGCCCTCTCCACTTTTTGAAAAGTTTGATTGATTCACCAGAATGATTGACAATTAGGAGGACCAATAGTTTAGACTACCCACCAGGAAGTAAAACATCCTCCGCTATACCTTTAAGTGCATTGTGAAACTCGTGCAAAAAGTAACATGGAAGCACAATGGACTGTCACATCTATGACAAGTTTCACAATGCATTACTTTACAAAAATAACTCCCCCCGTATTAATAATAATAACCCCGTCTTTTTTCCGAAATCCAAATAACTTTTTTTCAGACTTTTGTTTGTTTGTTTGTTTGTTTTTTGTGATTATCTCTTCTGTCATAATTTTGTGTGGCAGTAGAAGCCAGCTACACACTGCATCATCATTTTTTTCTGTTTAATGATAGGTGGCAATGTTACGGAGAAACACTGCCACCTACTATGAAGGGTTGTCAACCAGTTACTGGCACTGGATTATTTATTGTTTTATTGTATGTGTTGTATTAACATGACATCAATATTTATTCTACAGTTCTACAGTTATCATTGATATCGGTATATTGCGACAGCCCTACTCCCAATGCTTAAAAACTGATTTAGAAAAAATGTGTGGCTCTCACTAATTGATTAGTTAGTCATTGGGGGACTAGTTGCCCATCATGACCCGTCTTTATAAGGCACAGAATGGTTTTAATGGTCAACACTGTGTTTGTTGGATCGGAGCACATTTAGCACAGGATTGAGCTCTGTAGAGAGCCGTTAGCGCTGGGCTCACGTTTAAGGTCAGTGAGTTGTAACACTAAGAGGAAATGTCAGAAATGGATGTCATGGAGAATAATTAGGTGGAATTAATGAGTCACTGAAATCCCCATCTCCTACTTTCCTGTTGCTGCCTGCTGAAATGGTGCGAGGCTCCGTGTCTGTATGTGTGTGAGTCAGCCTAGCACGCACAGCATGAACCAAGACATCAGGCGGGTGTGAGATGAAGGTGTTTTATGTGTGTGTATGATGGGAGAGACGGAACGAGAGTGTGTTTGATAAATGCTTCCCGTTTTAAGTTTTTAACTTCTTTGGTGAGATGGCGAGAGGTATCTGAAGATTACAGGGTTATGGGATAAAATGGTAATTATGAGCATATGTTGTCTCAGCAGTATAGTTCAAGCGGGATTAATTGGCATAATCATCATCATGTGACTGACAAGGAGACATTCATGAGTGGACGAACCCTCCTCCCCCGCCACTCACACAAACACACACACAAAAGTCCCTGTTGAAAAGTCCATGAGATGCAAACTCTCCCATCGGGCCTCTCCATTAGGCCAGCAAGACCTCTTGGTCAACTGTCTTGGGAAAGAAATGGGCTCCTGAGCAAGACCACATAAACCATTTTGACCAGCATGGAAATTCATGCTGCATGCTTGTCTTTTCAGTGTCTCATTACATTTAAAGGCAAAATTCAGATCTTGGGACACATTCCATGGTAGAGAAAATTCAATAATTAAATCATAATAAATATAATAACAAATATGTTTTTTTTAATGACAATTTATATTGATTATAATACATTTTTTATTCATATTTTATGAATTCAATGCTTAATAAAATATTTTTTTTCTGCAGGTACTTGTTATTTTATTATGTATTTTATCCTATGCCGTACAAGCCCCGTTTTTGTTACATCCCCCGCTGTCTATCTATATACCTATCTTTCTCTCTCTGTCTTCTACTTGTGCCCATGCCAAGTATATTAGCTCGCTGGAGCCCTCGGCAGTGCTTTCAGAGACAGATGACCTCTTACTGACTTGTTCACATCAAAGCCTGATCAGCTAACCCAGACTACACATCCCTGTACCAGCAATTTGTTTAACAGGAGAGGGCTTTAGAAAGAAATAAGGGAAACCGGGAGAGGAACAGTGTGTGTGTGTGTGTGTGTGTGTGTGTGTGTGCCTGTGGAAGAGAAAAAGCTACTTTGAGATGCCCTGCTAACCCTAAAGCACATATTCCCAACATGGACCTCCGCTATCCATTCCGTTTCGCAGGATCTGTATGGATTTGGATCGTCATTTATGTTGAGCCTCCTGGATCAGACCGCGGCCACTACTCTGCTCCCAGGACAGGTGAATTCATTAGAAGGGGTTTCTCAAGGCAGATGGGCTGTGTGTGTTTGCTGAGCGTCAGGCCCATGTGAATAATGAGACTTAAGCTATGAATGTGTAAAAGGTGTGGCAGGAGATTACACTTTTCCGCTTTCCTCTTTCTTCAGATGCTGCTCTCCTTTTGAATAAATAAAGGTTGGACAAGGGCACAAAATTGCATCCATAATTAATGAAAAGACACATTAGTGCTGATGCAGTGTAATCCATAAAACAAGAAGAAAGACGTCTTTTGAGAGAAAGAGAGAGAGATGTGACAGAAATTGGTCGGGAGGTGAGCCACTGAAGAGGAGGACACACAGAGACAGGAAGTTTCTGTTATGAAGTGTGAGTTCCCACTGGCGGTTTCAAATCCATATCTGGAGCCAGTGATGTTCAGATGAAGATTGTCGGTCTGTAGACTCCAGTCTCTGTGCCTCCAGCGTGCCATATGAGCCCATATTGACTTACATCCGCTCTGCTGCTGGCTGCACGAGCTACAGGCAGCCTGTCGGACCACCTTAGACATTTTACTCTGTGCGTTTAGACACAGTTTTTTGCTAGATTTTACTGTAATTCTTCACTTTTCCTTTAATTTGTATAATAAATGTGAATTTAATCACAATAGTCTAGCATTTAATCACATGCAAAATGCTTGTAATTAAATATAGACGATGTAATACATAATCCTCAGTGTCTTCATAATCATATCACATACTAACACCTCTTTTCCCTTTCCTGCTGTGTAATACAGAGTCAGACACCAGCAATCATTGTCGGCAACATCTAGATGGAAATCTAGACATTAGTAATCAGCGCAGGCTTCTAGATGAGGATACAGTGTAAAGCTACGTCCTGTATTTACGTCTGCGCTCGTTACAGCTGGCTGAGAGCTGTCAGCTGAAGATGTATTACTGGGATTTAAAATGGACATAATTTCATGCTGAAGATGGAAACTGTTATTGTTGTTTGATTGTCGAACATTTTTGGGACAGGCGTAGTATGCCTTTCTGCGGATGAGGGGTCAATTTAAGTCTCGGTTATTTATGTGCTCAGGGAAATGATGTTTTGAAATCTGCCCCCTCTTTAAACACTGTAAACAAAGGTTATCAATCATAAACCTTGACAGCTGTAATTGTTACCAGATCAGCAGAGGATGCTTGATGAGCGTAATGCAGTCGTTCGCATACATTGAATCCAGTGTGACTTTGAAGTCATACTGTAAAAACTTTAACATTCAATCCTAATATTACTAAATACTTTATTTTAATACTTTATCTTATTTTTTATTTTATTTTTAAAATTGTTTAATAGGGTTTAGGGAACAGTAATATTCAGGGTTTTTACCTCTTTCTCACATGAAGCAAGTGAGTGAATTTTGAATTGCAATCTACTTCATTATTCTCGTTTCTTGCTTATTTTATGTAGAATAGTTCACACAGATTTATGTAAATGTTTTGCAATAGTTGCAACTCTGACTAATCTGTCAGGAGGATATATTTGAGCTGTGGTTAAATTGTCTTTTACATTACATTACATGACATTATTTATTTATTTTTATATTTACTATTGATTAAATTGATCAGGGTCAGACATTTTTCAGGCAACTGATCAAGATGATGAATCTGACAGCACACGCAATCATTCAGACTAATTGTTGGAAGAAAACAAAATCAGTTTACTCTTAAATTGATAAGTTTGAACATGAATACAAAAGGTTATACATTATGGTGATTGGACTGAGTTTGTTTTGCCCTGGAAGGACAACAGAACAATTGGGAGAAATTATTTTGAGATATTTTGTTGTTTTCTTAAAAAGTCATAGATCGGCATGAGGCAGATTATTTATTTTTTTAAACAATGAGCTATCGCTTTCTCCTCCCTACCACAATCCCCCCCTCCCCCCTCCTCTCTCTCCCTCTCTCTCTCTCTCTCTCTCTCTCTCTCTCTCTCTCTCTCTCTCTCTCTCTCTCTCTCTCTCTCTCTCTCTCTCTCTCTCTCTCTCTCTTTTCTATAGCAGTCCCTGATTGGCTATTGCTCCTTATTGATCATGTTGCGGATAATGTTCCATGCTAACTCAAGACACAGTATGTGTGTCTGGGTGTGTGTATTTTCCTCCACTTGGAATCATTTTACTGATATCATGAGCTCTGCTAATCCTAAACACTAGATCAAACTTTTCAGAATTGCTTTTTATGTGAAGCAATATCAATACCATCCGTGCCCCAGAGAGAGTACAATGATCTGTGTCTGTGTGTATGAGAAAGTGAATAAGAGTTAATAGTTGTGTGTGTGCGTACTCTTACCATTATTGAACGCACTAGTGTGGGTTTTTATGGAGCCAGGGGGCCTCCGTATTGACCTGTGGCTGACATCCACTTTTTACTTTCATAACATAATCAGCATTTGACATATGATTATAATAACTCCATTCTCTTTAATGCATTCTCTACCAACAGATTGATTTTTTTTCAAGCCCCCGAACCAATTACATAAATATGTGTGGCATAATTAGTTTACACGTTACTGAATTACTGACAGATTAGAAGTGAAACCCCACAGTTCATACAAAAGCACATAACTGCCAGAGAGGAAATTAATATGGATTCAAACCCTCCTTAGAGACTCATGCACACACATACACATGCAGAGTAAAGAGAGAGATCTGGCACTGGTTTGAACTGGATATAAAGAAAGAAAGAACTTCAGATGAATAGAATAAGAGAAAGAAAGAGGGAGTACGGCAGAGAATAAAGGGAGGGAAACAACTGAAATCTTGGGTAATGGGAATTGTGGAAGGAAACACTGTTTGCTGCTGGTTTCCAGTTTCCTACTGAATCCGTTAATCCGGGTAATGTAGGTCATAATGAGATCAGCATATTAATGGCGGGAGTGAGGGAGATGTAATTAAAGGCCGGGGGAAAGGGGTAGATGAAGATCATGTGCAAGGCCCAGAATGTTAAAGTGAAGTTCACAAACAAAACTTTTGAGCGATTCATCTCTCAAATATCAGAAATCTAGACGAAATTGCACTCAGATCTTCAGCTGGGGCCTTATTCACGATACAGGAGCTGAATGTACGTCTGTGTAAATCGTTCATAAAACCTTTCATATGCAAATATTTGCATTGAATCCAATGCCGATTTACGTAAGTATGGATTTACACAGAAATCCGGAAGTTGATCCTTGGATTTGTACAAATATTCTTCCACACATATAGACTGCGTAACCTATACACACAGTGTTTTCCTTGTTCCTTGTTGCCTGGATCTTCCTGACCTTTGCTGGCAGTATTGATCCGACTTTTTCCCCGGCCTTCTCTGTTCAGACTAACACATATAATTGCTATTGGGTTCCAATGACCCTCTCTGCATGTCTGGGGATGCTTTACTGCTGATATAAATCAATTCACACTCACAGAAACAATATGTGGCCATTACTGCTGACGAGGGTTTGAAAAGCCTGCAGAGGGAGAGGCTTCAATAAAGGATGATTAGAGCACACAGATCTATGCTGAAGGAAGTGATAGTAAGCAAAAAGCAAGCAGAACGACAAGCAAAAGTCAATCATTCTTGATTTTAGCTTCCGTGTGCTTGAACAATTGTGATTGAACTGAAGTTGTTTTGAATTAATGTTAAGATAAAGATCGGTGAGATGTTTGTTCCTTTCCCAAGAAAGACAACAGCTTCCAAGGCAAGCTGCATTGATGCAATGGAGAGTTGCGCATGATCTTCTTTTTTCCATAAACTTTTGTATGAAAGGTTCAAGCAAGTTTATCATCATTCTTCACTTCGTGTGCAACCTAATTCTTACACATGGTTCTACTTGTGTTTCCTTCCCATCTCCGGTTCACACTGCCTTCCTGAACTAGTCTCATCTCAACAGGTGTGACTGTATAAAGAGGGAAAATCATTTTTAAACTTTATAGCTGGCGTCGTACCCACACCTCCATCTCGCTTGCATATCTCTCACCTTTTCATATGCAAAAAGGCCTCTAATACATTTATCAAAGGTGTGAGGCTGTGAACACACAGCCCTGGAAAACATTTGCATAATTATTTTGCATAATTAATATGCGTGCGATTAAAAAGTTTTTAAGCCTTGGTTGTTGTTAGTGTAACCTTTTTTTTTTCCTTTTTTTTTTCAAGTAGTTTAAATAACAGCATAGGTGCTGATACTTTTTTCCTTGCAGTTAAAAACACGTCATGGGAATTTGAAACAATTTTCACTTCCTAGCTAATTATGTCATTTCAGTTCTTATTTTTGAGCATATGAAGAAAATTTTGAAAAGTGTTAATTAATTCAAGACAAATTAACAACATACATTTTTTGATTATGTCATTATGTTGATGAACTGAATTCTTTATAAGAGTAACACAAATATTTTCCGTCATCTGAAATTATTATTATTATTTTTTGGGCTACTTTGTACTACAGAAACATTTTCTGGATTGTCATTAATGGTTTATAAATCTCTCTCTGCTCAGAAAGACAATGAGTAGATACAAAGTAATGCTGAATTTTTCTTTGTGTTTCTCAGAGAGGATTGGTCTTTGGTCCGGTAGTTTTTTTGTTAATAGCTGCTTCTGATGTCTACCTTCTGTATTACACACGGACTGAAAGAAACATCCTCACAGCAGTTGCAGTTTGTGTGTGTGTGGATATGACTGACTTGCGTGCAAAGTTCTCATATTCCAAAGCGAATGCTTTCACTCTCATTCAAGCATGAAAAGTGCCATTGCTCAACTTATTATGGATTCCTTGTTAGCCATGGCAACACCATTACTGTCGTATTTTCAATAATTAATCATTAATGTTTTTAATATGACTTGTCCATTCATTCTTTTCCGTAGCACCTTAATGGTTTTAGGCTGTTGCAGATTTGGAGTCTTTCTTGTACCTGTCCGCAGAACATTCCGGGTGTTTATACAGCTGCCGTGTGACTTGCTGTCCTCTCTCAGGCCATAGGACCTGGTCCCAAATATTTCATTTCCCAACTAAAACAACCCCACCCCCCCTCTCAAACACACACACTCAACACACACGTGTATACACACACACACACACACACGGTGATGAATGTGTAATCACACTGATTAAGTTGTTATTAGAGGGCAGGAGATCCTCTGTAGGAAATGGGGGTGAGACACACAGATGATTATTTACATCCCTCTATTCTAACCACAGCTGGAATAGAGAGGGGGAGGCAGAGAAATATGAATGCATGGCTTGGTGAGGTCTAGGTAAGCTTTCTGTTTTCATTACGCAATGATGAAAATGAAGAGTATAATTTAATGTAATCACTGTAAAGGGTTTTCATTATTTTTATTTTTTTTATTGTTCACACTGCCTTCTATTTCCTTACAGTTTATCTCCTTCTCTGGTGTCTTGTTTTCCTACTTTTTCTTACCAGAAGGTGGCGCTGCTGCATCTTGACTATGAAACAAGAACACATCAAGCTTCATACTGCTTCCTGGTACTCACTATCTCTCTCTCTCTCTCTCTCTCACACACACACACACACACACACACACACACACACACACACACACACACACACACAAATGGACACCGAGTGGAGTACAGTATACCCTGATTAGGGAAGAGAAAGAGATTAATGGCTGTATATTTAAAATATATATAAATATATAAGTTTCTGGTTGGTTCCTGACTTAAAGTGTTCGTTGAAATAAGTAGAGATTGCTTGCTTTTGTTTTGGTATAAATTAGTATAATTGACATGATAAAAAAATAAAAAAAATCCCCCAAAAAAATTGTAGTTACCGGCCACAACATTTAGCGGTTTTCTGACTTTTGCTCTTCTTTTACTTCTCACACACTCTTTCTCTCCCTCTCTTGTGTGCCGTGTTTATTGCAGCAGCATTTGAAGTCTTGTTCTGTGACACTGACTCTAGCAAAGAGATAGAAAGAGAAAGGAAAGAGAGCGAGAGAGAAGAAAAGAAATTGTTGTTGGTCTCGGATAGAGTGAGGGGCAGTCGAGCAGTGATGCGGCGGGAAGCACCGGTATCATGGAGTTCTCAGTATTCAGAGGAGAGAGGTGTGTATTTGTTTAGTGTCTTTACTGATTGTAGTGTGCTAGGGAACTGTTCGGTATGAGGCCTACTCATTGAAGATGACCTCCACTACTATTATTGTTGTTATTGATAATACTATTTGTAGCATTGTTTTTGTCATATATTATCATCAACATAGCTTTTTGGCTGTAAATCATCTGCCATCAATATTATTATTATTATTATTAGCCAGGAAATAGGCTGCATTTGTTTGTTTTGAGTTTGGATGACTGATTGATGTTTATAGTAATTTATATATAGTTTGACTAGATACAAAGATTTGTCTTTTAAATTTCAGAGATAGAAAGACAGAACAGAGAATATATTTTCTCTCACTCGCACAAAAGGTTAGGGGTGAATTGACAGGTTTCGATGGGATACCATGGGTTACCATGACTTCACAAACAGGTGTGAAAATAAACTATATTTAGGAGAAATTAATCAATTATCTTCACCATATATATTGTTAATATTAATTAAGTTTTTATTAACATTTATTGTGAAATGTTGTGGAAAGACCAACTAGAAATGTATAACATTTCACTTAAACATAATGATGTGTAATATAATGTCTTAAAGTTTAACATTAAATACTTCGAACCTTTAATTATTATACACATGTACGTATTATTAAATATAACTGATCAAAACAGTGACTAAATTCAGATGTGCTGCAGCTTTCGCCAAATACAGTATCAACATCATTCCGTTCGTATGCTGGGGTGTGTTTGTATGTTTTGTGACAACCTCTCTCTTGACATTCATCTACATGTTGACAATGATTTTAGCAGTTTAAGACCAATCTCTCACTCACTGGGTTCAGAAGAGAGTCTCTTCACAGTTTGGCTGTCTTATAACTGTTGATTGTGTGGCAGTTCTGTCACCACTTTTCCCTTAGCTGACAGCTAATGGAGTGTATCTTTGGAGCACTGCAACTCTATTTTAAAGTTACAATTAGGGTGAAGTTGTCATTACACAGTGTAGTCATTTTCATGAAGTTAATTGGAAGAGATTCTTGAAGTTGTTTTGGCTTTTCTTGCAGTGAAAATGGTGCTCAACAGTCTGCCTAATTTTCCTGTCGTAAACTGTGTGTTCAGGTGTGCTGGAAGTCTTATGGCTGAGAGGGTGGACACACACACACACACACACACGCATGTCAGTAGCTTCGTCTAGAATTGGATGTCACAAGCCTCCAGTCATGAGTTTTCTATCTAAATTATCTTGTATACCAGATTCCACCGCCATATTAAATCTGGGGGAGCTCTATTATTGGGTGGGGGGGCGGGGGCTCTGCGCTAATCCAATTGTGCAATTAGTGAAGGAATAGGGGGAGAGGAGAGACAAGGGGAGAGGATCTTGGTCTGTACCATTGACCTTTGACCCCAACATGAGCTCAGCTAATGCCGTGTAGAAGATGAGCGACTTCATCTGCGTTCTTACATTGTGACCGTAATGTGTAAAGAAACTGTGGATTGGTCAAGGACAGACCGAACCTGATGCTACCCTTTTGACACAATTAAATTTAAGCAAAAAAAATAATATATTTATAAATGTGTGATATATAAATCACTATAATTAAACATTATCTGATTTTGAACATCTATATAACAAATTTTTTAAACTTTTTTCATTTAAGAATTTAATAGTATTTTTAGTCACATTTAAATGCAACTTATTTAAAACAAAATGTCAATTTTGTACTTTTTTTATATGATTAATATTATCTTAACATCGTTGGACTCAAGATTATCAAATTCAAGCATTAATGATGCGTTTGAGTATTTAGTATAGGTTACACTTAATTTTAAGGTGTCGGCGTTACAGTGCAATTATACATTTAAGTACTGAGTAATAATAATTAACTACATGTACTTAATATAGGGTTAGATTTTAGGGTTTGGTTTTGGGTTAGTTGTGTGTAATTATGCATAATTTAAAGTTATTACTATTGTAACTACATGTAACATTTGTAACTATGGCACTGTAAAATAAAGCGTTACTTTAGTATATTAACATACACTTGTATAATGTGCATTATTTAGATTATACTGTAATTATTCCTCCGTTATTAGAACTAATCCAAAACTCTTTATGGCTCGTACTTGTGTAACCTCTCACAGACAAACAAAGCTGTAGGATTGTAATAATCCTATACAATCCTTTTGCTCACCACAGGTTTTCGTGTGCCATAATTGCATGTCTTAAACTGTATTCCAGAAGATCTTTTCATTTTGCTTATTTTCACACGTATAATGCCGTCATGTTGCCTGAACAAAACTGTGTCCCAGCTACCACTAACAATTTCCAAATCAAATTTTATTTTAGTGATTTTATTTTAACTTGCGCACTGGAAATTTAGAGTGTCTTAAGTGAATAAAAATGTATTCAGTTTTAGATTTTTCAAATTTGTCCTAATAATTAGTAGAATACGTGTGTTTTTTAACGTGTGTGTGTGTGTGTGTGTGTGTGTGTGTGTGTGTGTGTGTGTGTGTGTGTGTGTGTGTGTGTTCTCAAAGCTGCCCTGAAAAGGAACTGGAATGTATCTGAAATATACATGTGTCATGTAAGTGTGTTCTTTGTAAGCTATGAAATGGTTTGATATTTCTCTGGGCTAGTTTCAGCAAGCTAATTGCTGCGCATTCATTTTTATTGGTTGCCGAATGCTCTGCCTGTTTTAGTATATTTAAATCCAACATATGCCAACATACAAAACCGGCGTGTTGTGAGGTCAATACAGTAATTGTTTGAGACTACTGTACCGTAGAATCTGAACTCTTTAAATATCATGTGATATTTATTTGAGGGACCAGAATTACTAAAATTTCAGTCGAAATGCCAAATAAACGCTGCCTCCCTTTACTTTCTCTCATTTATTTGGAAAAGGATCTGGTGGGGTCTGGGTTTCACTGTTATAGTCTGGTTTACATTTGGGCTCTTGTTTGTACATGGCTGTGTCTCAAAGAGCAGACCATCTCCCACCCTGTTTACGACAGAGCATTTACACACATTCTCTCACTGGGCTGCTACAGCGTTTCAGTACCTGACACTGCCAAGTTTTCCCTGCTGAGAGTTCCTTTAGCCCCTAACCAGCATTTGGGTTAATCTATTATTAGTGGGATTCATTTTCTGAACAAAGGCCTGAAATTAGACCTGCTAGTATAAGAGATTAAACACTTTCCCCACCTAATTTCTTGAAAATATAAAATGTCACCTGTGTGGATAAAACAGATTATGTTAAAATATACATATTATATGTAAAATAACTGTAATATTAAAAGTATATAGATGATTGTATGATACATTTTGTGTGTGCCACTGCTGCAATAGTTTATTTGTATTTTTTTTACTACATCAGTCAGCCCAGAAAATGTCATTCATAAATGTCTGTTATTTTTCAAATGCTTAAGCACTGAAAATGCACCCAAAGTAATTCATCTTCTTCATTTCACATTTATATTAAGAAACCTTCCTCTTCAGTCTTCAGACTGCTTTTGTTTCTACTTTTTTAACCAGTTTTCAGCAACCCGATTCATCCACGCAAACTATTGCAGCGCAAATAGTGTTTACTGGAGACCAACCATGACATCTGTTATCCCTAATACCCAACAGACCAAACAATATGGTTTCAAATAAGATTATGATCGCAGAATAAGCCTTATCTGTGTAATTCAAAAATATATATTGACTTAAATATGCTTTGTAGATGTAAGTAGATTAGGTAATCTGGAGTCCCTATCTGCTCTCAGGTCTGTGCTGGTGGGGGGCACTGTTATAATCCCGTGGAATAATCCTATGATTTCCACAAGCTGTTTTGTGTTATTAAATGTCGAGTGTCTGAGTTGATTTAATGTCATATTAATCCCGTTAACCACCATTTGCTGTCTGCCACAAAAGAAACAGACACTTGTCTTTTAATTCACGTCTGCATACAAAGTAATTAATGTGGCTATTAATTCAATCATTGTCCTGTTTGATGTGAATATTCCAGTCAGAATGGATTATCATATCAACGCACATGTTAAATGCAAATCAAATGGTGATTAAATTGAGATTAAGTCTATGGGATGCCTTGAAAGAGTCAATCAATCTTTTATTATATATTAATTCCCTTCTCCAGTTCTGCATTGTCACTGTACTCTAGTAGTCTGATTTAAATTAAAAAATATTCAAGATCATTTTGTTATCATTATTTCTTTTAATATAAGGAAACTAATATTAATTATTCAAGATCATTTAGTTATCATTATTGTTTGCTTTTAATATAATATGTTAATAAAAACTATTATATTATCTATATTATATATCAAATACTATTGTATAATACATACTATTATTATATAATATAAACGCTTATAATATTGGTAAAACTGATTATATAATTATATAAGTAACACTGTTCATAAAATAAATAAATATATATTTTAATGAATTTTCATCTAGATTACTTTTAATATCATAGTGTTGTCATTTTGCAGAATTTGAAACTTTTTATATAATGTATCTATAAACAAATGACTGCAGAATATTTTATCTTAATCTTCTTGCGAAATGAGAAGTGACAATAATTGTATCTTTTGCTGTATTGCATCTGTATACTGTAATTAAATGCTGACCTTTCTGTCTTTGACTTTTCAGCAACATCTCTCCTGGACATAGCAAGAACAAAATCCATCAGGTGGCTCGTGGAATTTGCCCTAATTGGTTTTTACAGTCATACCTTGTTGAATATAATTGGACTGTCATATAAGGTTTATCCTGGTTGTTATGTTGGACTATTTTTACCCTGTTTATTGTAAGTCAATTCAGTTCCTGGAAGATCCCTTTAATGCCCTGACTTGCATGTCCAATATTATTAGGTGCTATGAGTTCAGCTTGTGCAAATCGCTTAATGCATAAGTCGGTAAGAGGCTCTGTGCTGGCAGGTCAGACTGAAGGTACAGCAGATTAATATTTGATCATGCAGGAGGGTTTGTAATCACAGCTGATTGATCCTTCAGCTGAGTGCCCTGGCAATTATCATAATTGTTGTTGCACACCGTACCGGCCTCTCTCTCTCTCTCTCTGTCTTGCATGTCTTCTTCGCTCTCCCCATAGCGTGGGCCACAGGTTGAGAGTCTGTGAAACAGGAATTCCTGAATAATACTGTCTGTGTGTGTGTCTGAGTGAATAATGCAGGGGAGCTGTGGGACGAGGGGTTGGATGAGGATCCTCAGAGGCGAGGTTTCCCTCTCTAGGTTGACTTTGTTTGTGTCTACGGGGGCAGTGGGACGTGGTTTGCTTGTGTTAGTGTTTCCGAGGACACACACATGCTCTATTCTGGCAGTGTTCAGAGTTAATCCCCACTCAGCCACGCTCCACGCTCACGCTGCGAGGCGGCAATGTAATGCACACGTACACACAAACACGTAGGAAAAAGACGGAACAGGGTCTCTATTAACACAAGACTTTTTTTGAATCAAGAGTTCATGGATTTTTTGGATATCTCTCTATGATTTACTTCCAAACGCTGTGTTTTTCAAGTGATTTTACTAACTGATGCTGAATATCCTTATGGCTCATAACCTGTAATAATAAAGCTTGTATGTTATTTCAGAAATGAATGTTGAAAGAGTCCAGACATTGTGTTAGAATTCATCACAAAAAGCTGTGCTTTATTATACCAAATATTTCCATTCATTCGAGTAACCTAAGTGGCTTGAATTCGATTTCTTTCTTTTAAAAGCCTCTTTGTCTTAGTGGAAAAATACCAAACTGTTTTCTAGCTCATCTGCCTTTGAAGCTGAGGGGTATAAGTGCCACTGAATGTGTGAGGCAGCCAGTGCTGTGCCACACTGTGTGTGGGTACTTCCTGTGCCATGTTTTGTGGAGGTCGTTTTTTTTTCTTTCTCACAGCCTACCCGGTTGAAGGGCCAGGAAGAGGTTTTCTATGCCAGCAAACTCCCCGTGAATGGACCAGCGCAGGAGATGTGACCAGTTCTGAGGTATGAACCGCTCCGTTTGTCCCTGTGTGGGCTTCCGTAGGGCATAATTACTGTAGGTAAAAGACGACTGACCGAAGACTGATGAGTTTTGCCAAAAAAGGTCAATGCCACACACGCACACACGGGCCGTGTGCACACATGGCCTTGTACAGGATTGTTGTGATGGCTCGCAATAATTCAACTAGGCTTGTTAGTTTTCTAGTCTTGTCCTGTCTTCTATACAGTATATGTATATGTAAGTGTATATACATGTATATACATACACACACACACACACACACACACACACACTCAATTGATCAAAATAAATTATATTACAATGTTACAAAAGATTTCTAAACTTTGTATGCATCAAAGAATCCTGAAAAAAAAAATATATATATATCAGTTTCCACAATAAAAACAAAATTAAATGCACAAATGTCTTTTACATTAATAATATAAAATGTTTCTATTATAATGATTTCTGAAGGATCATGCGTCACTGAATTCTGGAGTAATGATGCTGAAAATTCAGCTTTGCAATCAGGAATAAATTGCATTTAAAGATATATTGAGAAAGAAAACGGTTATTTTAATTTGGAATAATATTTCACAGTGTTACAGTTTTTACTGTGTTTTTTTTTTTATCATGCTGTCTTGGTAAGCATAAGAGATTTATTTCAATAAATCTTATGAAATAAATGTATTTACTGCTTAGAATTTTTAGCTTTGTCCCACTGCAAATATTCAACCTAATAAACCCACTAATTTATAAAACATTGGAATTTGAAGGCAAACAAATCTGTAGATGGATGTATTTAAAAAGAAGAATAAAACAAGCTTGTTTCAGATTCTCATTGTCTTGTCTTCTCTGATGAAGTTATGCTGTGTCAGACCATTTGTCATAAAACATGTCTTTAGGAAAAGTCAGTCTGCTCTTCCTGAGAGAGAGAGTCATCTATCTATACACACACACACACACACACACACACACACACACACACACACGGGATGCAGGACACACTGGGAGATGGGCTATCATTAATCTGCTGTGACTGGGGGAAATTGTGTCTTTGTAATGAGTATTAGGTGTGCATCTACATGAATTAAAGCTAAATGAGTGTCTGATTGATCACCAGTACTAAATGAGACAGAGCAGAGCGTCATTATGCTTTAACAGTGACTGTATCATATCGGGATGATTAACACACTCGGCCTGTCGGAAGAACATGTTTATGTAAACAAAAGAGAATTGTGGCTAACGGAAGTATCTTTTGCCTGCTTTCAAAAGCATCATAGTGGCATTTTTTTCTTTTTCATAATGTGTTAAATCCACTTGTGAATTATTTTGTTTATGTGTGTGTGCTGATCTCTGAAACACAGCATGATTAGTAGTACCCCAGATGCACTGATTCCAGCTGTTTATTTAAATTGGCTGACAGTATTTATGTTTATATTTCAGCTTAGTGTTGAACTAATTGAATTTTACCTATAAACAACGCCTCTAAGTGTGCTAAGGATACTCTATTTATCCTGTGAAACATCATTTATGTACATATTTTCAAATTGCTTGATAACTAAAATGATTATTATTATTTGATATTTTTGACCGAGAAATTAATACGTATATTCAGCAAGGATGCTTTAAATTGATTAAAAGTGACACTGAAGACTTTTAAATTGTTTTAAAAAATAAATAAAAATCTCCATCAATTAAATGCTATTCATTTTAACTTTATTCCCAAAGAATCCTAAATTATCTAATACCACAAAAATATCCGTTTTTTCCACACACAAAAAATGTTTTTGGATTTGATAATCAGAATTAGAATTGTTTTTATGTTTTATTTATTTTATTTTTATCAGAAAATTAGCATATTATTATTACTTGTATTATTAGTAGTAGTATTTTAAAATGCATTCAAAACAGATTTTTTTAAATGATAATATTTCAAAATATTACTGTTTTTACTGTATTTTTTATCAAATAGATGTTTCCTTGGTGAGCATTAGAGACTTCCTTCATAAACATTAAAACATCTTACAGATCCCAAACTTTTGGGCGATAGTGTATTTATATTATTTGTTGAAAACATGCCTAGTTCTTTTGCGGAGTTGTTTCTATTTGGATCAAAAAGAGACAAGAGCTCTATTCTCTCTGTAGTCACTGGCACGCTAACAGATGAGTGTGTTTGATGTTTCGGCCAAATTCTCTCAGGTGTTTTACGTACAGTCTGGCATTTACGTGCTCCAATTGTTTTGTCTGCAAGCACCTATACAACACACTACTCCGGCTTCTGTTACTTCATAAAGTCCAAGCAAGCTGGTATGTTGGAGGTCTAAAGCTTAACTGGAAACTATGGACACATCAACAGTCTCTGTGACTCACAAATACAATTGCTGAAGATGTATAATTAGGTGCAAACCTTAAAAAAAAAAAAGAAAAAAAAAGTGCTTTGTTTAAAAAGAGAAAACCCATGGCAGACACTGTAATTTTCTAAAGCCCATTAGGGCACAATTTCACAAGGGCAGACATTCAGCACACATCAGGCTGTGAGGGGCGCAAGGTCGCGTCACCTCAGGTCCCGACATATTTACTGTACCTGGACACATTAATGTTCCACTGTAACCACGGATACCATAATTATTCTGTCATGCTCCCTGTTGGGCTAATTGTTATAAAAACCGTAATTAACAGGCATCAGGACGTAACTCCTCTTCCACCTTCCTAAAACTCTTTTTTGCACTCTTTTTCACACTCATTCTCTCTATCTTCATCTCTTTGATTAATAAGGCCACTACCACTTGACAGGCTCATAAATTTGACACTTTAAATTTACACTTAATATATTCTCTTAAGTGGTTAAAATGACAATTTCATTGAAATTACAATTGAAAGTTAATCAGACATACAGACATTCTTAATAAATAAAGGTTCTTTATTGGCATTGATGGTTCCATGATTAATTTTTAGCATCCATGGAAACTTTCCATTGCACAAGAGTTTCTTTATATGGGAAAAGGTTCTTTTAGATTTTTTTAAATGTTCTAAGAAAAAAAAAAGGTCACTGAAAGATTATTTTGGGGAATGAAAATTGTTCTTGTATGGCATCACTGCAAAAAAAAACCCTATTTTTTAAGAGTACAAAAGAGAAATGATGTAAAATATTACATTTGATTTTTTTTATTATTTATTTATTATAAAATATATACAAAATAAAAACAAAGGGAATATGTTTGACTAGATTATTGAGAGACTGGAAAGTAATTCAGAAAATACATTTGACTTGTTGTCCATGTTGTTTGAGCAACATGCTGTAGAAAATCACTTACCATATTAAAGCCAGGACGCATAAAATAAAAGCAGTGGTTTTGTTCCAGGCTTTCACTCATTTTGTGCTGCTTTTGCTTACCTTAAATTATTCAGTGCTTTGGCTTTTTTTCTGTCAGCAACTGTGTGTTTCCCAGTGACGATATTCTGGCTGTGCTAATCGTTTCCTAGCGTCTGCCGTTTTATGACTGACATAGCAATAAGCAGATTGTCCTGATATTTATGCCTTGTGCAGCTTAGAGAGATAATTAAAGTATATAAATTAATCAAGTGCAATTAATTAGGGGCTTTATGTTGGCAGCGGTACATCCTCGCATGTATAATTTATATTTATTGATTTGTTTGCTTTCATTAGCCTATGAGATAACAGTTGAAATGCATTAGCGAAGAGGGAAATGCAGAATTAGAATGAGTGCTGGCGGCAGGCGAAGCGTGTGGTCGGTCAGTAATTGATAGATCAGCGGCCGCTCAATGCTAATATGCTGCAGTGTTAACTGTCATAAGTGCACAGGATCGATGACTGATATTTTCCTCCATATCTGGTGCTTGATTAATGATGTTTTTGAAAGCAGCAACCTGGTTAATGGTAAGTTGATAGGCATGCTAAATTTACTGTTTAATCAGCTTGTGGATTTATAGTGGCAGTACAGCCAGGGTAGCTGGCCTGAAACGTGATGGTGCTCTAGAAGACTATTTGCACCAGTCAGCAGCCTGTATAAGCATTTAGGGCTCTCCACTGATTTCTCATTGACCCTAAAGCTATCATTCATCAAAAACCTGTTGAGAAAGAGAGAGAGAGATAGAAAAGACAGTTCTTGCATTTCATAAATATTTTATGGTACATATAATACTTCAACATATAATAATCTATCTATATCTTCTCTGAGAGAGAGAGAGAGAGAGAGAGAGCAGAAGAAAGAAAGAAAGAAAGAAAGAAAGAAAGAAAGAAAGAAAGAAAGAAAGAAAGAAAGAAAGAAAGAAAGAAAGAAAGAAAGAAAGAAAGAAAGAAAGAATCTTGTGTTGCTGTTGGCTCCATATTTATTTGACAAATGTCTCAAGTGTCCGGTCAGAGGTCGTTGTCATGGTAACCTACAGGAAGACAGATGATGGTGTCTTAGGCCTCATTTTACTAATTGCCCAGGTAGAAGGATTGATTTTTTTCTGATCACTGTGCAACAGAAGAGCTCCTCAAAACCACTCATGTGAACCTAGCAGTAATAATAACACATTTATAATTATTAATTAAGGTAATAATAATTGTATTATTATTATATGAGACACATTTTGGAATGGAGCTGTCCTTTTGAAATATTAATTATCATTATACTTTTATTTCCTTTAATATTAATTTCTCTTTTTTTATTATGTTTGAATTAGACAGTGAAAATATTGAATGGTGTTGATAAATTTGCCATGTATTAATAATAGAAATGTATCAATTTACCCATCAGTAACGGAAACCTTTTAACCTTTCTGCTCTGTGCTATAAGTGCGCTCACACACACAGAGACACACACACACACAGAACACTATCTTTCGAACAGCTGGACATGTTTGGTGTGCCGCGCTCCTGCGTCTGTCCTGTATCAAAATGTGTGTGTGGGTAGAGAAAGAGAGACCATATTGACAATACTAGCTGGCTGGGGGGTTTTTTTTCTTTTTTTTTTTCTTTTTTTTTTTTCAAACCCGCTGTGGGCTATCAGGTTTCCCACTATGGACCCCCCGGGACTAACATGGCTTCCACTTTTCTTTACGGCTGTGGAAGTCACCGACTGAAACCAACCGGGGGGGTCAAATCAATCTGAGTATTTATGACCCAGAAATGTGACACTGTTTCTTAAATGCTGTTGTTCCTTCTTGATTTAGCCTTAAATGTGCGGGTGTGTGTGTGTGTGAGATTCATATGAGTGTGTATCGTGTCTCTTTGTGCGTGTCTGGCAGAGACTAGAGTAAAATGCTTTATGACTGCTGCACCAAATTGTCTTTTCCCCCGTCTCACCCCTTGTAAACAAAGATGGGTTAATACGTTCTTTTGATGACAGTTTTATGGAAAGCTTTTAGTCCTTGAGTATGTATCATATTTACTGTAAGTATACTTCAACTACAAAGGCATGTCACGGGCTCATAAATTTACTCAGGGGGGTTGTTACACACAGCAAGTCATTTATTCAAATATAGTGCTGAAGTATGATTGTTATCTTATTAGATGATGACATGAAACCTTTGTGTTTTGCTGTACTGTATCAAAACAAGAGGAATTGGACACTGGCTGTCTCCTCTTCCCGCAGGAAGTGATGCAATACTATAACTCTACAATAACAGGCTTATTTGATGCTAGAGAGTGTGAGGCTAAAGTTGCCATAATTGGAAACAATTCTGTTAGGTGAACAAGGCAGTCAAGTTTGTTTAAATGAATATACATTTCACTTTTTCTCTCGTTCTCTCTTGTCCTTTCTTTTATGAACACCTATCCTGTCTAGTTTTATATGATCTTTGTGTGATTGGTTTATTTATAAATAATAGTGGGATTCATACAGAAAATAAAATGTTTGAGGGAGAATGCAGGCAGATCAACAAAAATGTGAAAGCAGGAGAGAATGCAAGAGCCCGTCAGCTCAGTGTGAGGATGATTTTGAGAGGCCCTTGGAGCTTATTGAAGGAAAGGCAGTCTGACAACTCATCAATGTTCTCTGCCACCGCACTAAACTAATGAAAGTGCTATTTGATCTCGGCCTGAAAAGGCTCAATACCACTTCTGCTATCATTTAAGTCCAGACTTCATCCAAATCTTTCTTCAGATCCCCAGAAATCAGGCCAATACATGACTGAATAAACTGTATTTGTAACAATCGCATTGTGAGTTGGGTAGCGGAGGGAGAACTATTCTCCTTTTGCTTTATGGTAAATGTGAATCTGTATATTGATTGTGTGAATTATTCAATGACTTACAGGGGGCTTCTTTTTTATTTATTTTTTGTCTTGTGCAATGCAAATGTCTTAAGACACCTAGTACAGTTACCGTATTTTCCACACTATAAGGCGCACTTAAAAGCCTTTAATTTTTTCAAAAAACGACAGTGCGCCTTATAATCCAGAGCGCCTTATATATGGATCTGGCGCCTTATATTAATGTCTGTAAAACAACCGCTGACTTAAACCTTGTTTATACTTTCGCCTGGCACCGGAGCGCGAGCCTCCGCTGACTGCGCGCGCACCTCCCCAAACAGACGAGGCATTTATACTTGACGCAACTGTTTTGTTTTAGACTGAACACCAGACCATACAACTGATTTAGACGCGCAAACTGGGTGCCGGTGTGATGAGATGTACTAATATCCGTCTGCTCGGGCAGATTCGGATCAAAGTCGTGCATCATCGGATGCGGAGGCGCGCGCGCTGTCACAATAGCCGCGTTTCCACTGTCGGGCCAGGGCCGGGCTAGGGCTAACAGCGAGCCGAGCCGGGCCAGTGGCCTCGGGCCTCAAGCACCGGGCTTGCGTTTCCACTGCCGGGCCATTAGCCCTGCAGCGCTGCGCTAAACCCCGCCCTTAACACGCCTTCCTGGATCAAACGTCATACAACCCCACCCATTTCAGCGGGAATCATGATGTTCATTCAGGCAGGAAGTTAGAAAACTTAGATTTTAAGAAGATAGCATGTATTAACTCACCGTCCGCGGCTGCCATAGTGTCCCGACTTGTCTCTCCTCTAACAGATGGACGGTGACCCAGCACACCGTCCATCAAGTCGAACCATGGAAAGTTCCTTCTCTGGGCACCGCTTTGTCCATTGTGCGTTTTAATCGCCTTGTACTGCGCCCACAACTTTTAAATTTTTTCCCGAACTTGAAGCGTTGTTCACTGAATGCTTAGCTTAGCAAGTTCAGCAACGATGTATTTTATAACGTCCTCGTTTCTGCACAGAGGAAGCTCCCGAAAAAAAAGTTGCTTTATTTTATGATAGTCCGGTATAAAGAGACGAGACGTAGGCTACTGACAGATAAAATAAAAACATGACTGTGATAGCCTTTATGATTGGTCGGATTTCTTCAAGCGTATGTTTTTTTACTATGCGTATCTTCAAGCGTTTACTATGTTTACTATGGTAACGGTTAGCGCGCATAGTCTTTTGCATCACAAACACAAGGCATTCAAACATGAACGCGAGTTAAATTATTTTAAAAGTCTTTAATGCTGACAGAATCATCCGGCACTGCCGTCTCTCGACTCAGGTGAACTCCGCCTCTGTTCGTAACCACTCCTCTAGCCCGAGCTGGCCCGCTCTGGTCCAAGGTATTCGACGGGCCAGAAATCCTGGCCGTTGGCCCCGAGTAAGCCCCGATCGAGCCCCGGAAGTGACAGTGGAAACGCGACTGGCCCTGGCACGCACTAGCACGGCCCGGCCCTGGCCCGACAGTGGAAACGCGGCTAATGACGTCATTTTGCCGCTTGCGCGCCTCCGCATCCGAAGATGCACGACTTTGAGCTGAATCTGCCCGAGCAGACGGATATTAGTTTTTTTATTAGCCTACCTTCGCGCTCATGCGGACGCGTCGAGTATAAACAAGGTTTTACAGCTCAGCCACTTGTTTTTTCATCTTTTTTTGCAAGTGGTAGATCTTGGTTTACATTTGGATTTGGATGTGATCTTAGGCTTGAAAAGGTTGGTGACCACTGCATAACGCAAACCCAGTCAAACGTTTGACTGCTGTATCTTCTATTCTATGCGCCTTATAATCCGGTGCGCCCTATATATGAAAACAGTTCTAAAATAGGCCATTCATTGAAGGTGCGCCTTATAATCCGGTGCGCCTTATAATCCGGTGTGCCTTATAGTGCGGAAAATACGGTAGCTAAAATTCATCTACCTTGAAGACATTTAAAATAAAACGCAAACGTTTTTTATTTTATTTTATTTTTTATATATATATTTGTGAATTTTTAATAAATTGATTAGTAATGACAGCGGGCTACTTGCGTTTGTTTTGTCAATGTACCATCCAGTATTAGTAATACTTCAACAAAGAACTTTAGTATACTGTTGCTATAGCCTCAGCTGACAGCAACTGTATCTTCTTTGTTTATGTAGAAGTATGCTACTATGCTTGCCTTTATGTAGAAATATGTTATATATGGTAACGTGTTATATTGGTTAACTTTTATCCATTTGAGATGTAAAGTGTTCAAATGTCGAGATTTTTATGATTATAACTTAATACACTACCATTCAAATGTCGAACGGTAAGATTTTTATAAATGTTTTAACCATATCCTCGTTCTTATGCGGTATTTATTTGATTAAAAATCCAGTAAAAGCAGTAATATTATGAAATATTACAATTTAAAATAAAATGTTTCTTTATTTATATAGGCCTATTTTAAAGTATAATTTATTCCTGGCCAAGCTGAATTTTCAGCAGTCAGCAATCATGCTGATTTGGTGCTCAAAAAACATTTCTTATCATTATTCATATTTTTGTGGAAACTGTGATAATTGATAATTAAAAGTTCCAAAGAACAGCATTTATTTGAAATAGAAATCTTTTGTAATAATATTGAATTTCTTTAAAAAATTGGACTTACGGACTTACTCACCCAAACTTTTGAATGGTTGCATCTCTAAACGTAATTTTTCAAATCCTATCATTTATCCTGTGAAATTCTGTGTGTGCATTGTCAGTCCAAGGATGTTAGAAGTGAATAATGTGTAAAAGTGCAGTTTTGACCTTGTCTGTCTGTGCATCACAGATTCATAATCTTGTCTTGTGCTCCTGATGGCATAACGCACACCAGGTTATTCCCACACTGAATCATAAGGAAAACAAAGTGTTTCAGTAGAGATGTATGCAGGCCACCCTGACTGTAGAGAGAGACAGAGTGTGTAAGTTAAAGACTTCATCAGAAGCACATAGTAAAGGAGAACGAGTGCAGTGAGGGGAGACCGAGAGACTAAGGATGACAGATTTGACCCAAGTCTGGTCCAGGGAAAGGGGTGATGCGTCATCGCCATACTTGAGTCCTGCGAATGAAAACAGCCCCATGCATGCACTTGAACTAAAGCGTTTCAAGGTTATGCTAACCGAAACATTGTGAAGTAATAACATAAACAGCTTGATAACCAACTGTGTGGGAGATTTCTGTCATAACTCATGATTGTAGAAAGACTAAAGACTGATTTTTTTTTTCCACAAGCAAAAAGTTTGGAACGAACAATATTTTCATTTCAAAAAGTTTATTTGACATTCTTTTCTTTGCATGTTCATAAACATAATCTTCCCATATTTGATGTTTAAGATAACCTCTAAGTAACTTATTACAAGCATCTCTCTCTCTCTCTCTCTCTCTCTCTCTCTCTCTCTCTCTCTCTCTCTCTCTCTCTCTCTCTCTCTCTCTCTCTCTCTCTCTCTGTGTGTGTATATATATATATATATATATACACATACACATACATACATACGCATATATATTTTTTTATATATTATCATATATATATTTTTATAAATATATATATATATATATATATATTTATTTATTTATAAATGTTTATAAAAAATATATATATATGATAATATATAAAAAAAAAATATGTATGTATGTATGTGTATATGTATATATATATATATACATATAGATATACATATACATACATATATACAAGGTTGAGGACAAGGTGAGAGGGGCAGAGACCAGTGAAAAACGTGTGGATGCAGTTACAGATTAGATTTTTCGCCAGACCTAACTGTTCATAAGGATTTACCCTGTTAATCTCTACATTCTGCATTGTGTTAATCTATATAGTCTGCTAATTAATCCTGATTATTCCCTTCACCTTCCTTGAGCTACCCTGAAGTTAAACTTCTTAATGAATCAGACATGAATCAGGTACCATTACAGCAATGTGCTGTGCATGCTGTGGTTCAAATCCCTGGAGACAGAGGCCACCAATAGCTCCTCATTTCTCCATGTGGGCTGGTTAGTGTCAGGTCAGAGAGTAGTAGTTTGTTGCATGTTAGAATTTAATCCTTTGAATTTTAAGAACCATTCTGTCTATTGAAATAAAGTAAATTGAAATGTACATTGAACACAGTGACAGCTTGAAGCAAAGATTAAAAAAAAGATTGTGAGTGATGGTTGGCTCTGTTTCACTTGCTCTTTCACTTGGCTCCTAATGTTGTCTTCTGCATAGAGAAGAGTGCATTTATAGATCTGCTGTTTGAAAACTAAATTTTATGCGCGAGCAGGGATGTTTGTATCACTTTTTTTGTTTTTTGTTCATTTATTCCAAAATGTTAAAACTCAATTATATACAATTGTAATTATGAGGTATGTGATAAATATAACATAAAAAAAAGAATTATATTTTGTGATGTGAATAATTCTATTTTACATAGACTCATTAGTCAATACACACCCTCAAACCTGCATATATTTTAAGATTGTGCAGGATGTGCTTTTACAATGGTATCAGATCAGACTATTAAAATGCAATTCTTATTAAAAAAGAAAGACCATTTTACTCTCTCCATTGTTCTGGGAGGAGGTGGTGGATTGAATTATGTGTCCACGTACAGCCTGTGAGTGAGTTACAAGTTGTATATGTATTGAGTGTTCCACTTATCCCAGCTCTCACTTTACAATGAAATAATGTAATAATGAAATGTATTTGGTAGTTCTATTATATCTCAAATCTATCTTTCTCAATGACCTGCTGGTGCTCATGTGTCTTGGAGCGGCGGCACACACATCCCAAGAGACGATCTCAGTTGCTTGCTGTCTTATTAACCAGTCTCCATTCAGGACCCCCGCTCACCACCCCCATTAACTCAGTCAAGGTCAATCCACCAAATCTACTGCTCCGCAGATGAGGAGCAGGCCAGCACACTGATAACTGACCTGCCCCTTTCCGTCCGGGTCAGTGGTGTTGAGCGGAAAGGTCGTCTGCAGGCTGAAGCCGAAACGCTTAACAAATGAACTTGGCCCGCTGATGTTGGGGGTTCCGCCATCCTCGTTTACGCCAGCCTGTCCTGAGAGATGGGATTGTGTGATGCCGAGATTGTTTCCTCGATTAGGCAGTGGCAGAATTGGAGAGAGAGAGAGAAAGAGAGAGAGATCTGGATCTCTCCCTCTGTCCTCACAGAATCGGCTTCATTCTTCGACCTCTCGGAAAACAATACCCAGCTGTCCCTCTCTACTTTGATCAGCCAAATGAAAGATGCTGGCATTTCTTATGGAGTGGAGATTGCTTATCGATCTATATCAAAATATTCATGTTAATCCGTGGGCAGACTGAGCGTATTTTCAAGCCAGGTTAGCAATCACAGCTAGCCGGTCTGTCTAAGGCAATTGGCAGAGCCATGGAAGATAATCAGACTGGGGTCCAGCAGTCAAATGCACTTTGCTGTTTAAATTTAGACCCCTGACAGTGATGGAGGAGTCCACAGAAAGGTGTTGACAAACCAAATTGTTTGTTCCAGCATTATTTTGCCAGAGATCAAGTCCAGAGTAATGTGGATTTGTTCATTACAGGGGCAGGCTATTGAAAAGGATTGGGATACAGAAGAAAGTGAGGGGGGGTCACGAGTAGCCCTAGCAATGAGTGTGTTAGTGTGTGTGTGACAAGTATGAGATTAAACTGTTTGAAAGGCTAAGGAGGACATGAGCTCACCTCGTTTTGTGCAAAGATTGTTTCGCTTGAAAGGACTAATGAGAAAACTCTGAAGATTTAAAGTATGAAATCCACTGACAGATTCTGCAGTGCTTTTGGAAATATGTCATGGCAATAAAACAATATGCATTTGAGAGGAACATAAACCTGAAAGTGTTTTATGAAGAGACTAGATTAATAAAAGACTCACTTTCCCAATTGAATAGTACTGACTCATCTGGTTCGGTTTAGGCAATCGGTTTAGAATTCTCAGTTATGAATAAAAATAATTCAAGATCAACTATTAGTATTTATTAAAATATTTATTTTCAGTTTAGCCCCACTTTTCTGGGGTTTTCAGCAGGAATCATCGTAGTTGGGTGAAACATATATATAGTGGTGAATGGAAACTACATTGTGTGTGTGTTCCCTTTTGCTCCAATAGCAAAAGAAAAAAAAAATATACTTTTCTAAAAGAGGAAAAATTATCATAATATTGATAATAGTTGTCAGAAGAGACAAATTTGAAAAGTAAAATTTGCCATCAATTCCTCAGCCGTTGTGTTCCACACCCACACCCACATAACATGCAGTAGGTAACATAACACAAAGTATTCACCTTATTTTTCAATGCGGAACTAAGCTATTTTCTGTGAATGTGACTTCTGATTATTTTGCCGCTATAGGTCAATAACTGGAAAAATAAATAAATGCTGTAAATTGAAAAAGAAAAGCGCTACAAAACAGTGTTTTTGATTATGATCCTAAATTTGAATAATATAACGAGTAACAGTTTGCAATATCAGGTAACAGTTTGCAATATCAAGCCTGTATAACAAAGTTTTGTACAGCTAAAATACCTGGTAGTGGATGAAACCGGAAGCCTTGACACAATCAAGTTACAATGGCTGTGCCTGATCTCACTAAGAAGGTGTTATAAATGTACATTACATTTATTTATCTTTTAAATCTAAACAAAATAAAACTTTGCTAAATTTACAATGTTAATAACATGTCATCAGTCTGTGAAAAGGGTCCATAGTAAACATGTAAGTGTGCAGGAGGCCTGTGTATGTATTTCAACAAGGATTAGAATCTGTGTGTCATAAACACATCAAATGATGTACAGCAAGATTGCTGTTTTCCACCATCCTGTCCAGCTATTTTGTTCGTAGATTACAGTAGATTATGTATCCTGATTTCCTCTTACGAGCTGGATTATGCCCCGCCCTCTTGCTGTGACACACACAGCTCCCTAAATCTGTCTCAATACGTTAATACTGTCATGCAATTATTTCTCTAAAGAAATCTGTGAAGAACCAGCAGTGCCAGAAAGCAGAAGCTAATCCTGCTGAAGGCCAAAGGGGAACAACTAACGCCATATGGCCGCACACGCGTAATGACCAGCGTCCTGCTTTCAGGTCAATCATACAAAAGTATTAGTGTCAGGTGCGGATTAATGCAGTGATGTTCCTTCACCCTCAGACAAAACACTCGCTACCTGATTCTGGCACCTTTCCAGGTTAGGCCGACAGTTGTACAGCTGTGTTTACCACTCATGCTAAATCTAGAGTTCTAAGCCTTCGGACCTGAAAAACCAATGCTGTTGTTGATCCACTGTTTTTGTTGAAAAGTGAGCCGAGGGATTATTTGTGTGATTGTTTATTTTAAAGCGCACAATTCCAGTTAAACATGATAAACAGTTCACTTAAAGAGCAGTAAACCGATGCATGCAGTAGTGTGATATGCCATAATAGCTAATCAGTAGTCACATCTTTATTTCAGCACTGATAAACATATCCCTTGTAATGGTCAATTTTATAATTACTATGAGGATTCATATTACAAAACATTAGCATAAATATATTGTAGCAGTATACATTTTTGAATTACGGTGATACCTTAAAAGCATACTGTTCTTCTTGCAATATCTCATTAAGCTCCATGTATAATATAGAATTGTAGATTGTGTGTATATATATATATATATATATATATATATATATGTATTAGCTCACTCTATTATTTACACATGCAAAAATATATCCATCTGTTTTCACACACAATCACTCCTGAGACTCACTCTCACCTTTGCAGCAAACCCTAAAGATATAGAATAATGCATATTGTACAGGCAAGTTGTTTCCTGATGTGAATACGGGCGGATGCAAGTGACATACAGATTGGCATACTCAAGATATTAGGTGTCAACAGCCTGTTTCTGTCACCTTATGTGCTCAAGTGTACTTGTGCATCTGTGTGTACGTGTCTGTGAATGTGCATGTGTGTTAAGGGTTTGCTGTAAAGGTGAGAGTGAGTCTCAGTGTGTGATAACAGATGGATTTGCTTTTGCATACATATAAACAGCACAGTGAGCTATTAACATGCCTCTGTACAGATGGTGAACCATAATAAAGAATAAACCGTAAGGCTGCCTTTTTTCACAAACTTGTAGAAACCTAGGTTTATATGGGTGTATTTGGTTTAGAAAAGTGTTGTTTGTCATAATTTGGCATTAAAAAGGGATATTGATAAAACAAAATGTTTTAAAGTAGTGGAGTAGGCCTAATAGGGTCTTGGGGAAACTGTCTCTTATGCTCACTATGGCTGGATTTATCTGATCAAAAATACAATAAAGCAATATTGTAAATTATTATTTAAAAAATCAATTTAATATATTTTAAAATGTCACATGATCCTTCAGAAATCATTCTTTATGCTAATTATTATTATTGCCGTTGTTTGATAAACAAAAAGTTCAAAAGAACTGCATTTATTTTAAAGGGATAGTTCACTTTGAAATACATTTTTGGTATGTTTTAGCTTACCTCAAGGGCATCCAAGATGTAGGTGTCTTTTTTTCCGCAGTAGTTTCAATTTTGATATTTTTAGGTCAAACCGTTCTTGTCTGTCAGTCATATAATGCAGGTCTATGGTCATTATCTCAAAACACAAGCACAGAGTCCAAATTAAAACAATTCCCCATCGTAAGTACACATTGATGGCCTAAGACACGAAACGAGCGGTTTGTGTGAGAAAACGAACAGTATTTATATCGTTTTTACCTCTTGAACACAGCCGCGTCCAAATGTTGGTGTGCTGGTGTTCAGATAGTGTTCTGATCTGACGTGTACGCAGACTGGTGCATAGATATATACACTAGATGTCGCCTTAAAGACATTCGTTCCATTGAACTGCCGTAGACAAGGCGACATCTAGTGTGTATATATCTATGCACCAGTCTGCGTACACGTCAGATCAGAACATTTGGACGCGGCTGTGTTCAAGAGGTAAAAACGATATAAATACTGTTCGTTTTCTCACACAAACCGCTCGTTTCGTGTCTTAGGCCATCAATGTGTACTTACGACGGGGAATTGTTTTAATTTGGACTCTGTGCTTGTGTTTTGAGATAATGACCATCGACCTGCATTATATGACTGACAGACAAGAACGGTTTGACCTAAAAATATCAAAATTGAAACTACTGCGGAAAAAAAGACACCTACATCTTGGATGCCCTTGAGGTAAGCTAAAACATACCAAAAATTTATTTCAAAGTGAACTATCCCTTTAAGTAATTTTTTTGTAACATCAAATGTCTTTACTCTCACATTTGATCAATTTAATGTGTCCTTGCTGAATATAATCATCATTTACAAAAAAGGGCAGCTTTTTGGATAGCTTATTGTCTTGTTTGTAGGATAAATACCCTACCTTGTGGTATTTTGTGTGTGTGTGTGTGTGTGTGTGTGTGTGTGTGTGTGTGTGTGTGTGTGTGTGTGTGTGTGTGTGTGTGTGTGTGTGTGTGTGTGTGTGTGTGTGTGTGTGTGTGTGTGTGTGTGTGTGTGTGTTTGAGTGTGTGAGGATTGCGTGCCAGTGTAAATGAATTCATCTCTTGGTGCATGTGGTATCGCTCCAAAAGCAACGGATATGAGGGAGAGACTGTACTACAGCTGAGCCTTTTCAGGAAACCTACATAGAGCTCACTCTTAACACGTGTCTCTAAAGATAGCTAAATTATGTGTGCACATCCAGGTGTGTACTGAATATGTATGCGTTTTAATTCTGATGACATTCATTCATACAATTTTAAGTACAACTCAAAATTGCAAGTCACCATCTCACGTCATCCTCATGTGACAAATTGCTCTTGTGTACCACACATGCTGTACACGGACCTCCTGTGTTTAACCCTCACATATCCCGTCAGATTTCCCCCTCTCACTATCTTAAACAGTGTTGCATACAACTCATCCTCCCATCTCACACTCTCCCAGATCACTCTACAATACATCAGTGTTAAACAAACAACCCCTTAAATAGTCAGTTTTAAAAGGTTAAAAACAGGTTAAAAAATGTCTTGAGACACTGGCTTGGATTAAATTATTTTTTTAATGTTTTTATTCAGTTTGGCTTTGTATTTCCTGTGTAGCCTTATTAGATATTCAGATTGGAGGTTTGCCAAGGGCTGGCACAGATCTTTCATGTAAATGAATGTTTTACAACATGTTCCAAAAAAAGCTTTGAGATGAAGAAAGATACCTCTAGGAAGTGTTGTTCATTAAATGTGTAACTTTTCTTCCACACACTACAAAAAATTCTACAGAGATTGTGAGAAAAGGGTCTCTCTCTCTCTCTCTCTCTCTCTCTCTCTCTCTCTCTCTCTCTCTCTCTCTCTCTCTCTCTCTCTCTCTCTCTCTCTCTCTCTCTCTCTCTCTCTCTCTCTCTCTCTCTCTCTCTCTCTTTTTCTCCTCTGACAACATTTGAAGTGAAAATTGGCAGAGTTCTTTACACATTTCCGTGTCTTTTCGCCATTTCCTAAGAATTTCCAGAGTCTTGTGTGATGCCTGCCTCCCAGCTATACTGCATATGTTAAGAGTTGCATATGTTAAGAGTTAACCACAAAATTCCAAATGCAAGGAAAGATGCGGCTGAATGCTTGGACGCGGCAAGCTGTTTGATATTTACTAACCAAAATGGTGTCTTAAAATGTGACAATACTCTATATTGCACAATTAAGCATAATGTAAGCCTTTGCTGTAAAAAAAAAAAAAAAAAAAAAATCACAAATATTTTATGCATTTGCATGATAAAGGAAAGAGTGATCCTGGTGCAAGTAGACCTCTGATGTTTTACACAGTTTAAGAAAGTTGTTTGTCACAATCTGTCTTTTCTGTCTTTTCCCCAATCTCAGCATTTGCATAGACTATGTACTTGAGTCTGTAGCACTCAACAGGCACACACACACACACACACACACACACACACACACACACACACACAATAAAACATGGTTTGGCCAATTTATGAGCCTTTGAATTGTGCGGACCTCAAATATCCTAACAAACCGTTTCACTATGCTTGTAAGGACATTTTCAAAAATGTATTTAGAAATGAGAAATTTCTGAATCTGTTTTATTTGCCATTATGTTTGGGACAATGCAATTTATCTTGAAAATACACATTACAGTACTACACTGATTCACATTACATTATGCATTTTGAAGAATTGAAAGTAAAGGATAGAATAGAAGAATAGTAATAGTATCTAAATGTGTGAAGTCTACACCTGCCCTGAGACCTGTTAAGAGACACACATGTAATGACACACATTATAAAAATTACAGATTATTCTGACAATTAGTCACCTCCTTTCTAAAGACTTGATTAAACCCCAACATTAAAATCTCTAGCTCAGCATTTATAGCATATATAGTGTGTGTGTGTGTGTGTGTGTGTGTGTGTGTGTGTGTGTGTGTGTGTGTGTGTGTGTGTGTGTGTGTGTGTGTGTATTGAGAAAGAGAGAGAGAGAGCTGGCCTCACGCCTCAGAATATGGCTGCCTTTGATATCCAGCAGTTCCGTTTTCAGACCTTATCTGCCTCTATGAAGAATTATATCAGCGTATGAATCTCAAGCTTTAATCATGTTAACCTGCGATAGGACCTTCATTGCATAATGAGTTTATGGGGTTTGTAATAGACCTTAGAGGATTTCTTTCTCCTCTTCCTCTCCTCTACAACGCCTCTTAGGCTTACTTAAAATAAATGTATTACATGCAGGAGTTTAAACACACAAATATGCCTTATCTATACTATATATATAGGAATTAAAATACTGTGTACAGTATTCATTACGGTGTGTTATTGGTAGCATGTAGTGCACTGTGTGTTTTTAGTGTATAGTGTTTATATTGCTGTATTTTTATGGTGCAGGTTTTCGGCAATCAATGAAGTAGTGCATGCTTTTTATTAAACATTTTTAATGTGCCATGGCTCATGGCTGGCAGCATTTCCTGGCTCGGTATGGCTGGCTGGCTTGTGTGTGTGCCATCCATTTGATGCCAGACCTTCTAATTTCCTATCAGTGGTTATTACAGGTGTTTCCGCTGTGTCTGTCTGTCTGTCTGTCTGTCTGTCTGTCTGTCTGTCTGTCTGTCTGTCTGTCTGTCTGTTTGGCACCAGTGTAGTGATATTGGTAATACTTGAGAAAGGAAACCAATGCAAAATGCTTAACTTTTTGTCAAACTGATAAAAGTTTGAAGTGCATTTGATTTGAACGTCCAGGGGAAAAGGTTTTCAAAAAAAAACTTGAAAAGGACTGTCCCAATAAAAGGGATTTAGAGGTATGAAATCACCTGCTCTAATTTGAGACAAGTCTGCGTTATTTTTTGTTATAAAGTGCTGTTCAGTCGGCACAAAACAATTGTTTAAATTTGTATGTTAAAGGTATAGCAGAGGATCTTTCCAAATTTTAGATAAGACCCGCCCTCTCCACTTTTTGAAAAGTTTGATTGATTCACCAGAATGATTGACAATTAGGAGGACCAATAGTTTAGACTACCCACCAGGAAGTAAAACATCCTCCGCTATACCTTTAATTATTATTATTTAAAAATACTTTTGTATTATTAAACTATTATTATTTTAAGTGTATGATTTGGTAGAATGAAACTGAAGTGCATTAAGGTCTGCTGTTTTTGAGATTCTATAGGTCCATTGTTGAATCTTGTTTTCAGGGATTTCAGGGATGTTTTTCAAGTGGGTCTGGGTATGTCTAACTGAACTGTACAGTTGTTTTAGTAATATTAGTGGGTCATTTAAGGTGGCCTGGACAGGTATAAGGTGAAACCAGTGTGCTAAGTAATCTTCTAATACATTAAACTCCTTAAGAATCATTCTAATATATTTGTGTCACAATTAAGCAGAAGCAGATTGTGCCAGTCTTATAGACCAACACTAAGGCATATTGTCATTAGATTAATGCTCCCTCTCTGCACAGCGTCCTCCTTCTTCCCCCAGTGCCTCACTCACTGTGAAATATGTTTAATAAGTGCATAATTATGACATCTGTTAGCCTCATTGTACCTTTCAGTGGCAAGTGAATCACAGGAATAACAGGTTTAAGTACGTGTTAACACTATGATAGCATGTTTAATTGAAATATGACTGGGGAGCAATGAAGATTAAATTAACCCTGAAGATAATCGCCTCACACGAAGATAATTGAGTTGCAATCATCCTTGCTGTGCAATGAAGAATAGCAAATAGAGAACAGGAGAGAGAGAGAGTGTGGCAGTAGCTGGGGGCCATAAATAATCAGGGATTTCTCCATCTGAAATAAACCTGTTTCTTGCTGATAGCAGAACGATAATTTCAGTCGTCAGATTAAAGTGTGATTAATCAAAGCACTAATCCTGCATTTGAGTTGGAATGAGAATGGCATATGTCTGTTTTATGTAATTATGTTGTGCTGAGAACATCAAGGCTTTTTGAGATCTCCTCATCATCTTTGCGTCTAAAGATGAGTTATCCGATTGGAAAGACTAGCAAAATGTTTTCATCTCACTCTCTCTCTCTCTCTCTCTCTCTCTCTCTCTCTCTCTCTCTCTCTCTTCTCTCTCTCTCTCTCTCTCTCTCTCTCTCTTCCCGCTCAAAATAGTGCGAGAGGGCCTGTGTTTTTCATGAAGCATATGGTCCCAACACAAGTGGCCGTGATAGTTGAAAAGAGATTAGAGAGGCACTATAGCCGATTTCTCTCAGAATACAGCATTTGTCCACGTCTAAAATGAAATGTATCTTAATATATTCATTAATGTAAAATATCTGCCTGAGCTTTTAGCATGTGTGTTCTTTTTACTTACAGCAATCCATGATCTAATATCACTCTTCCAACTTCTTTATAACCACAGTGTTAATTTTTCTGGGCAGATTCAAAACATTAGACACACCACTTAAACAAGTACTGTTGTAGATGGAAGATTATGTATTAATTATTTAATTTATTATTATTATTATTATTATTTTTTGGTTGCTTTTGCTTTTTATAGCAATTCTTTGATTCCCATTTAAGAGATTTGTCTTATGTCAGTTTGAATATTGCAGTGCAAATGGTTATCAATAGCAGTGTTGATGTACAGTGTTGTTTGTTCAATGTACAAATCCTGGAGAGACATGCATTTACAATTTACTATTTGGTAATTCTTTACAATAAAGTTTAATTTTCTAACATTAGTTAATGCATTAGGTATCAACTAACAATTTGTTACAACATTTATTAATCTGGTAAATTTTTAAATACACTATTGTTTATTGCTAATCCATGTTCAATCATTATACAGTCAAGGGATAGTTCATCAAAACAAAAAATAAGTTCATGTTATAAAACAATCATGTCTCTTAAGAAGATTTGTATTAAAGCGCTCAAATCATGTGGGTTTCTTTTATGATTTCTTTATGAACTTTTTGAAGTGCCAAAGTTTTGGTGAAAGGATATTTAATGGAAGGACAGAAATCTCTCAGGTTTCTTTAAAAATATCTTCATGGGTGTGAGTAGATGATGACAGAATAACTTTTTTTGTGAGCTATCTTTTCATGTTAGTTTATAAAACAAATATAAAATAAAATATTAATGTGTATTACTACTTTTACAGATTAATAAATGCTGTAAACGTATTGTTCAACATTAGTTGATGATATCCAATGCATTAAATAATATAAACAAATTGAACCTTAATTTAAAATGTTACCCATTGTCTTACACCCCTGACAACATGACACATCTCTTGCAAGCATTAGCGTTTTGAGTGAACAAATTAGATTCCTCGGGCAGGTTGCTAATTATATATATAAATAAGCTGGGGGCAGAAAAATCATTTTTAAAAGGTCAAAGGTCATACTTTATGGGCTAACACACAACTATGAATAAGTTAAAGGGCTCACACTCATTCAGCAGTTCTGAATATTATCAGTGTATAGTCAAGAGGCTGTTTCATATCTGTGAGTGAGATAAAACAGTGGCAGCAGTAAGCCGGCTCATCTTTTACTATTCAGCGGGTCACATTTTCACAGCCTGTCTCTCTGCCTCATGCATTAATTAGCGATATTGATTGTCTGGACCTTTCTGTGGAGATTAAAATCATAAACACTCTCAGGACAAGGACACCACCTGAGTGTCAAAACTCATAATCCCTGAGAGTCTGATAAGGCCTTACATATATGCAATGCACATCACATATATCCATAGACAAAATACAAGCAGCACACACGGAGTAGGAAATGAGGACCGGGCACAGACTCTAACACACACACACACACACACACACACACACACAAATGGAAAAGAGGGGAGTTATCAGTGAATCGACTGCCTGCTATTGATGTGAATGTCATTATCTGAAGATTGGCTCAGAATTAGAAGAATGGCCACTCCAAAGCCCATGTCCTCTGGGCTGAGCTG